>NW_007731700.1:24542-26562 GCF_000696425.1 Galeopterus variegatus
GCCCAAGTGTGCCTTTGTAACATAAACACAAAGCAACTGTACTGTTCTCACTAAATTTGAGCCATTAAGGACCGTAGAAGGTTGACATGTGGTATGCAGCTTCCCATGTTTGTTGGTTGTAACATAAGCCAGAACTGTTTGGTGAATGATATGCTCAGCTAGTATAAGCCAGAAGTCATCTTTATACTTATATTACACAAAATCTAGAAAGACCTATGGTATAACTCTCAAACATAACTATTTAAAAAACAAAAAAACTGTATTTTAAGCTCTATAAGGAAATTCAGCTTTACAATGTCCATTTCTAGTAGGGTCCTTGGCATCCATATTACGGGCATGCCTTAGAGATATTGTAGGTTCAGTTCCAGACTACCACAATAAAGCAAATATCACAATAAAGAGAGTCACTCAAATTTTTTGGTTTACAAGTGCATGTGAAAGTTATGTCTATACTACACTGTAGTCTACAAAGTGTGCAACAGCATTATGTCTAAAAAATATACATATCTTAATAAAAACATACTTTATAGCTAAAAAATGCCAACAATCATCTGAGCCTTTAGGGAGCTGTAATCTTTTTGCTACTGGAGGGTCTTGTCTCGTTGATGGCTGCTGACTTATCGGGGTGGTGATTGCTGAAAGCTGGGGTAGCCAAGGCAATTTCTTGAAAGAAGGCAACAATGAACAATTGATTGACTCTTCCTAACAGAAGAGATGTCTCTATAACATGCAATACTGTTCAATAGCATTTTACCCACAGTAGAACCTCTTTCAAAACTGGAGTCGGTCCTCTCAAAACTTGCCATTGCTTTATTAAATAAGCTTATGTAATATTCTAAATCTTTTGTCATAATTTCAACAATGTTCATAGCATTTTCACCAGAAGAAAATTTCATCTCAAGAAACCACTTTCTTGACTTGTCTTTAAGAAGCAACTCCTCATCCATTCAGTTGCATCATGAGATGTCAATAATTCAGTGACATCTTCAGCCTCCACTTCTAATTCTAGTTCTCTTGTTATTTCCTCCACAGCTACAGTTACTTCCTCTGCTGAAGTTTTGAATCCCCCAAAGTCATCATCCATAAGGGTTGGAATTAACTTCTTCTATACTTCTGCAAATGTTGACATTTTTATCACAAATGTTCTTAATGGCCTCTAGAAGGGTGAATCCTTTCCAGAAGGTTTTCATTGACTCTGCCCATGTCCATTAGAGAAATGGCTATCTAAGACAACTATAGCCTCACAAAATGTATTTCTTAAATAACAGGACTTGAAAGTCAAAATTACTCCTTGATCAATGGGCTACGGAATAAATGTGTGTTAGCAGGCATGAAAACAAAATTAATCTTCTTGTGCATTTCCATCTTAACTAGATTTCTGGATAACTTGCTGCAGTTTCTACATCAGCACTTGCTGCTTGTCTTTTAGGTTATGGATATAACTTTTTTTGTTAAACTTCATGAACCAGCCTCTGTGAGCTTCAGACTTTTTTTCCCGCAGCTTTCTCACCTCTCTCAGCCTTTATAGAATTGAGGAGAGTTAGGGCTTTGCTGTGAACTAATCTTTGGCTTAAGGGAATGTTCTGATTGGTTTGATCTTTTATCCAGATCACTAAAACATTCTCTATATCAGCAATAAGGCTGCTTCACTTTTATATCATCTGTGTGTTCACTGGAATAGCACTTTTAATTTCCATCAAGAATTTTCCCTTGCATTCACAACTTAGCTAACCGTTTAGTGCAAGAGGCCTAGTGTTTGGCTTATCTCATCAGGGGGAAGGGCCAATCAGTGGAACAGTCAGAATGCATACTGTATTTATCAATTAAGTTTTATATGGGCATGGTCCGTGGCACACCAGAACAATTACAATAGCAGTATCAAAAATCACTGATCACAGGGGCCGGCCCGGTGGCGCACTGCAATAGTGCGCCGCTTGGGAGCATGGTGGTGCTCCCACTGAGGGTTCGGATCCCACATGCAGACCGGTTCCCGCTCACTGGCTGAGCGGGGCGTGGGAGC
>NW_007731700.1:27254-28075 GCF_000696425.1 Galeopterus variegatus
GCTTTCTAGATATTTCTGTTTTAAATAGGCCACCAGTGTGTTCTAATCACTGGATATAGAAAGGTTCTTTAACACATTTATTTTGGGAAAGATTTTCAAAGCCAGTCTGCCTTTTTTTTCTCTATTATAAAGTGCTCTTTGAATTCAATTAACAAGACCTAAATAGCACTTAAATGACTGACAAGGAAAGTAATAACCACATTTTAATAGCTTAAGCCAGCATAGATTTCAAATGGGAACATTTTTAAAGCTGTTATCCAATGTTGGATGGTCACTTTATCTCACATCATCTTATTTTAGGGTTAAGGTAACAATTTTATTCTGTGTAGGAGGAAATTTGCTGTGGCTCATTCATAATGGATCAAGCAACATCTGCAATATGGTACAGCTAGATTAGTAAACCTGTAATTTAGGACTGAAAATATCGGTTGCATTTTTATTCTCTTGTACTTTCTACTTTACTGTCTGCATAGTTTCTTACTCATTATATTTAATTTAGGCAAAGTTACAGCCGCTGAAGTACAGAGTAAACTGCTGTCTTCAGAGACTGCATTACAGGGTGAACTCATTTCCTCTCCACTGCATTTATTCATGTTTAAACAATATTTTGTCCTCTGGAAAGATTTTAAATTCATGTAAAGATAAGTAGGGGGTATATGCATTTTGCTTTCTCCTTAAACTTCATCACTGTGAGATTTAGACTAAAGCATTTGTAATTGCTTTGGGCTAGAACACAGCTTTTAAATGTAGTCAAACCACCCAGAGATAATATTTTAAAGATGTTTTAGTTTGAACTAGCAAAACGTAAGCAAGAGACATTG
>NW_007731700.1:29114-31325 GCF_000696425.1 Galeopterus variegatus
TAGAACAAATCAGTACAGTGGCACCAAAATATAATACTAGTCATTATATTTTTTACCACCATGCATTCATGGTTGAATATAATAAGTTATGATTTCACATCCTTAATGAACAGTAAATATTATTAATTTTAATAAATCTCAACTCTTGAGTACACTTTTTAAAATATCCTGTGTGGCAAAATAGGAAGAGTGCATAAAGTACTTCTGCTGCATACTGAAGATTAATCGTTGTTTGAACTGAAAGCTGAACTGCTGCTTTTTTCATGAAATACCCTATTTCCAACCTCCTTATCTGCACAAGGCTGAATTTTCTTTATATATTTTAACCAAAACAACAAATCACAACAGATCAAATTCAGAAGAAAATGTAAGAATACTGCTGTCTTCTATCAAGCCAGACATTAACAAGGTTTTCAAAAATGTGACATGATAATGCAGTTCTCACTAAATTATTTTTGTTTTAGAATATATAGTTATTTTTATGAAAATATGTTATTCATGTGAACATGTAGTAGGTTTATCACTGTTATTTAAAATAAATTAATAAACACTTTAAAAAAATTTCTCAGTTTTAATTTCTTTTTTTTTNCGCTCCCAAGCGGCGCACTGTAGCAGTGCGCCACCGGGCCGGCCCCTCAGTTTTAATTTCAAATTTGGTAAATGTAGATAGATTACACTCATCTAAACAAAAGCTCTTAGGAGGCTTCAATAATTTTTAAGGCTGTAAAGGGATTGTGAGACCAAAAGAAATTTGAGAACATCTCTTCTGTGTGGTCTCCTGAAAATTAACAGCAGCACATCTGATTTGCATTTTTTTTCCCTGGAGATGTCACCCATGCAATACAAGGTTGCCAGCATGTTTTCCCTCAAGTCAGAGTATGGGAGGGAGTCATCTTTCAAAGGAGCCAAATCTTCTGTCAGAGTCCTGGAGTTGCACAGGGGCCAATGTTTTAGGCTTGAGGAGNGGGAGATTGATTCCAGGACCCCTGTATTCCAAAATCCACGAATACTCAGGTCCTGCAGTTGGCCCTGTGAAACCCGTGTATGTGAAAAGTCAGCCCTCCTTACATGCAAGTCCAGCATTGCACCAGTACTATATTTTTGTTCTGCAGTTGGTTGAAAAAATTTGGTGTGTGTAGACCTGTACAGTTCAAACCCATGCTGTTGAAGGGTCAATCATAAACAAAAGAGCTTATATAAAATTTAATGGTTTTCT
Organism: Galeopterus variegatus; assembly: GCF_000696425.1. NCBI lineage: Eukaryota > Metazoa > Chordata > Mammalia > Dermoptera > Cynocephalidae > Galeopterus > Galeopterus variegatus. The sequence continues at coordinate 30,331 of NW_007731700.1, forward strand.
CTATTATCACTGTGCATATTTAACCAATTTTAACAATTTTCTTTATTTTCTCTAAAATCTTTTCCCTTTGTGAGCATGTAGTTTTGGTCTTTCTCATGCCTGCTAACTGCCTTTCTTTTTTTTTTTTTTGTCCTTTTTTTTGAGACTGGCCGCACTGCACTCAGCCAGTGAGTGCACCGGTCATCCCTATATAGGATCCGAACNTGGGAGGTGGGGATTATTTCTCTTGGTCCTTCATAGCAATTCAAAGTCTAAGAAAGCCCTACATGGAAAGTATGTAAGCCACTGAATAAATTTGTTAAGGCATCAATTTATCTTAGCTACTGAAGTCACACTGAATAATAAAAGGTAAATCAACTAGTGGAAATAGGTGTAACATATTGTGTAAATGAAGCATAGCATATGCGTTATTACAGCTAACTGCTTGTGTAAAGAACTTCAGGCCAGACCTTACTGTTAATTTACCAAATTACACTGCAGAGTTGAATGAAAGGCAGTAGATCAAGACTGTGCTCCAAACTGGGCAGAATGTAGTGAGTGAATGGTGATTTGTTGGTGTGCATGTCATTTGTTACCTCCGGGGAGTAAATTCTGCTTGGCAGTACATCAGAAATTATAGACTTGTCCTGTCTGCGGACAAAGCCTCATTTGTTAGTTTCTCTCTTCCTCTTTTGTTTTTGCAGAGTATTTTATGATCTGCTAAATTAAACTACATTGGCTATTCCCCTGATGGAGCTAGAATAATTTCTCACAAATGTTCTTCAGTGTAACCATGGAAATAGATGAAAAGCCAACATGCAATATGCATCAAATGCTTCTGGGTGGCAAGCTCTGGACTAGGCTCTGTGGTGGAGAATGCAAGAAGTCAGAAACCACTTTTTTTTTTTTTTTTGGTTTTTCTCTGCAAGGAGGGGCTTACAGTGAATAAGGGCATTGGTGACATAGCAGAGCATTAGAAAGTGTGGAATTTATTAATTTTCCTAAAATAGAGTACA
>NW_007731700.1:32645-65090 GCF_000696425.1 Galeopterus variegatus
CGGGAGTGCTGCTGCGCTCCCAGCGCCGCACTCTCCCGAGTGCGCCACAGGCTCGGCCCCTAACTGCCCTTCTAATACTTTATTCTTTTACAATTTCCATTCGCACATGTTTTAGGTACATACATCCCCAGGAATACAAAAAGCTGCCTGTTTTTGAGTGTGACTTCATACTACAAACTCTTCTTTCTGCTGTTGCAGATACTACTTTGTTCTTGCCCTCGGGGTCTGGATATAAAGTTCATTTGGTAAGAAATGGGTGTTTTTGCAGCCAAAATGCTATATGTGACTTCATACTACAAACTCTTCTTTCTGCTGTTGCAGATACTACTTTGTTCTTGCCCTCAGGGTCTGGATATAAAGTTCATTTGGTAAGAAATGGGTGTTTTTGCAGCCAAAATGCTATAGTTACCTTAGTGAGCAGGTCAAGTAGTGGTTTGGTTAAAGTCCCAATTAGCCTTCTGTAGTTAATGAGCATGTGTGTTATAAATCTAATCATTATTATGAATGATAGGGCCAGTGCTTAAAATTTTCCAGTTTTGCACTAAGACACAATTATTTATGAAAAGGCCTTGCCCCAGAAATGAAAATCATAATAATTAGATTTAATCTTTCTGTGGCTCATGTATTTTTTTCCCAGGGAAACAGATGTCTAGAGGGTACTAATTACTAGTAGTGGAAAGTGTCCTACACAAACAAATCAGAGTCACGAGGCTAAACTCTGGAACTTTTAGCCACCACTTAGCCATGTGCCTTTAGAAAAGAGGCAATCCCCAGAGGCTTCCTCTCTGTTAATAATGGATTTGTTTTACATAATGTCACCAGCTGTTTATCCTGAGATCTCTGTTTCTTCTGAGCACAATACATTTTAAGGTACTTTTTGTAAATGGCTAAATAGATAAACTTGGTTGCAAAAGTTTATTTAGTTCAAACTGGACCGTGAATAAAATGCTATGCCAGAAAGAATGTGGAAATTACCCCTTTGGGTTGGAATACTGAGTTTAACAGTCAAGAATGGGCTGGTTCAAGAGTCCCATAGTCAATGGCATGTCACAAATTGAAACACACATGCCAACTTCTCCAGTCTAGATTAAAATAATTTCTATTCAGTTTTCTCAAATTAAGTAAAATAACATGCATTCATTAAACTTAATGAAAAATTTAATTTAAAAGATCTTATCATAAAGATGAAAATATATTGCTGGTGGCCTTTGTGGCTAAAGATGGTGTTTCCATATTTTAGTACAATAATATGATTAAATTAGAACTGGGTCAATCTTTAGAGACTATCGGTCTAATTTAATTTAGTCTGGATTCTAGACCCAGCTGCTAATTTTCAAAGATACAAAGTGGGTATAGGTGGTGTGATGTGCTCTGTTATACAGCCCATTAGTGGCAGAGAGCTGGATCTTGGGCACAGATCTTCTGGCTTCTAGTTCAATGTGCTTTTAACTATACCTCATACCTCTAGGCCATCAGCTTCTTTAACTAGTCAAAATATTCTTTCTTCCTACTAATCTCCTGCAAACCCTTGCCCTCTGGCTTCCATCTCTTCCTATAGCATGGGTTTCTTTGCATCCAGCCCAGCTGAGGAAGGGTACACTTTCAGTTTTACAGGAACATTTTCATGCATTAATATTGACCCTAAAAAAAGTGATGTGCAATACATAGGTGTACCTGCTTCTTAATTACATTCCAATCTTAAATCTTTGGCAGTAGTTTAATGGATACTAGTATGGATTCCAAAAGCTGACTGCTTAGATTCAAAACCTACTGCCCTCATTTATAACCTATGTGACTTTGAGCAAGCAGTTCTCTGTGCTTCAGTGTTCTCTTTTGAAAAAAGATGAGGTTATTAATAGTAAATACCTCATAGATTGATGTGAATATTAAATGAACCAATAGTCATAAAGCACTCAGGAAAGTGCCTAGTACAGAGTATGCACCTAGCAAATGGTTATATACTATAAGGTAGAAACAAATTAGTGTATAAAATAATTTGGATTGCAAATGTTTTGATCTTCTAGACGCCATACGTAGATAAGCCCTTATACTAACTGGAGTCAGAGCTGCAGGAGGGTTCTCTGAGTAGACTTAGATCAACCTAGTTCTCCCTCCTTTCATGATTGTAGTTCTCAAGAATAACTGTAGAATGTGCTAGGAATGCAATATCTTGACATATAGAGGAAATGTCTAGAACAGCCTGGACTCAGTTCCAGTCCCTTCCCCTAGAAACAGGATATTCTTCAAACCTTTAGCCCAATGAATCATGGATCCCCAGAGCATAAAACCCAAGATGGGATGCTTTTGGGGATCCCTCAGCAGAGGCTCAAGTGTGGCATGTATAGTTGAGACTCCATCTGCCCCAGGCAGCTTTCCTGAGCCTTGGGGGATTAGCTTGCAATGAATCTCAGGCTTCTGTTTTTCCTTGCTGCCTATCTGTAAGTAATAAATCTGCTTCATGTCACTCGCTTCATGTGCCTGTGTTCTGTCTTACCAGACTCAGACAAGTTAGTAACCATTGCACTGTGAACCTGCTCCACAATCACAAAACCCCAAGACTGGTATTTGCCTAATTTTATAGATTATGATACTGAGAGCCAGAATGATTATGTTACATGCTCAAAGCCATATAGCTATTCACCTCTGGCTTCCAATCTCAGATTGTTGGTACATTCAAATCCCATGTGTTTGCTACTCTATTGATACTGATTCTAGGGCCCAGCGATGACCCTCTCAATTTTCCAAATCCAAACTTTTTATAAGCTTTTTACCCCCTTAAACATAAAAAAGAAAATTATAATTGATTGATAAGTAGTTCTAGCTGAGTAGTTTTTCTAGGGGTCTTTAAAAAGGCTAAGGCTTTGCAGCCACAAGATACAAGGTGTTGTTATAATGCTTTGGATAGATTCTAGATTTCAGAGAGAAACAATTTACCTAGAAGTGGAGCACACCTGGCCTGAGGGATGGCAGGAGAAGGGTGAATTAAAAGGTTACCCTTTTGTGAATGAAAAGGTCAGCCACACAGACTTCCTGTCTCAAGCAGCTCTTTAAGGTCTGTGCTGACAGGGTTGCTCTCTAATAAAGATCACCCACAGACTGGCACCACTGGCAAATGTGAAAGGAGAGGAGGCAAGGGCAAGAGCCGACGGACTTCAGTTGCCTATGCTGCCGGTGACTTGAAAATGATGGACAGGGCGAGTCTGTGCTTACAACTGAGTGGCAATGCTGTCATTCCCAGCTCCTCCTCCTCCTCCTCCTTCAAAGTCTCCTATCATCCTCATGTATACTTCTGTGTATGGATGTTATATGGACAACAACTGAGTGGCAATGCTGTCATTCCCAGCTCCTCCTCCTCCTCCTCCTTCAAAGTCTCCTGTCATCCTCATGTATACTTCTGTGTATGGATGTTATATGGACACCTCTAACTCCAGGTGTCCTAGAATGAAACCCATAATTTCTTTATCTCCACTCCTCAAACCATATCTTTTCCCAGTGCTTCTATTTAAGCAAATGATGCTCTAATCTATCAAGGTGAGTGAGCCAGAAATGTATATGTTCTACCTACCAGGTCTCTATTTAAGCAAATGATGCTCTAATCTATCAAGGTGAGTGAGCCAGAAATGTATATGTTCTGCCTACCTGTTTTGTGCTCTCATGATACTGTGTGATCTTTAGTTCATAGAACTTATCAAAATTTGTGATCATACATTTGTATTTATAGTATTTCACATATATTTTTATATATCTCACCTCATTAACCTGCAAGATCTATGAGAGCAGGGATCATGTCTACGTTTGCTCATCAGCACCTATATACCTTCATGACTACAGTGCTTATCACATAGCTGAGACTCAAAAATTAATTGTCGAATAAATTTTCACTCTCCTTTCTACAATATTTACAATGCTGTGTCTTTATACCTTGAACTACCTATTTTCACTATCTGCAGCCCTGTTTTCTCATCTTTACAATGAGATGCATTTGTAAAGATAGGTTAGGTTATCCAGAAATAAAAAGTAACCCCATTACTCAGTGATTTAATTCAATAAAGTTGACTTTTCACTCATTTTACAGGTACCATATGGCTGGCCAGAGGGCTATGCTCCACATAGTCACTCAGGAACCAGCAGATGGAGGCTTCCTTTCCTCGGAGTTGAACCATTGTGAACCTGAGTCTTCCCCATTTGCCTCTTCATTGGAAGAGAGAGATTGGATAACTGAGCATAAGCTTTTTATTGCCTCATTCCCAAAATGACATATATCACTTTTACTCACATGTCATTGGAAAGAAACAGTCATGGGCCCCTTCTAACCATAAAAAAGCTGAGAAATATCAGGGAGCAAACAGAATATTTGAGTATGACTGTTTCTTTCACAGGAAAAAACTTTGAATTTCTGGGTTTCGTTTCTTAAGCAGTAGAAATATTTCTTACAATAAAAATATATAACAAGTAAGAATGAAACTTTACTAATGGAAGCAGAGTGGAGAGGCCTGAGCCTCTGCCTGATGGCCTATATTTCTTAGCAACCATGCCATGTGGTTATACCCAAGGCATCTCAATGGACAACCCAGGATTCCTCTGTGCACAGTATAAAAATTGCCTGGCCTGGTGATCTCTAAGGTCACTTCTACCATTTCAAATTATATTTGTAAATGATGTGTCCTTCTGTAATTTTATTAGGAAAATATATATACGGGTTAAAAGCTTGTTGCCAATACTTAAGGATTTTTAACATTATTTTTTAATTGAAAACATGATATATACTTCTAAAATGGAAAAATACTTCACCCATTATCCCTAACAACATTTTTTTTACATGCCTTTAGGTCCTGTACAAATTAACATATATGTATGTTACATAGTCATATTTATATGCAATTTTATACTTTTATTTCATATTTTATCATAAATATTTTGTTTGATATTTTTAATGATTATCTTTATAAATGTAACATTAATGACTATAATTAAAAAAATCAATCTTAAATGCAATAATGCAAATCCTTAACTCAGTATCTAGAAATGTGTCAGTATACAAGAAATGACAACAATAATCAATAATAATAGCAGTTTGGATTTTAAAGATGAGATTAGAAATTAAAAAATAAATTAATAAATTAGAAGAGGTTTGTCTGAAGGAGCATAAGTAAGGTTAATAGTAGACTTGTTATGAAACAAACATATTATCTGAAATAAAACCAGAATTATGTTAATATTTACCTGAGTGTATACTAAATGTCATGCATTGTCTAAGCATTTTACATGAGTTATCTCACTTCTCACTACAGCATGTCATAAATAGGTAAACTTATGTTACAAATCATTTTACAGGGTAAAAAACTGAGTACCAGAGAGTTTGACATCTTGTCTGGAGTTAGCTAACTAGATAGTGCTTTATCCTGAACTTAAACCCAGGTCTGTCTCCAAAGACTAGACTCTTGCCTCCCATTAAATTAGGAGATGTTTAAAGGCAACTGTTTATGGTAAGTGAAAATTGGTAAAGATGTGTTGCAGTTCTGTTTCCAGCCTTGGCTAATACCACTGTTTGTTTTCCTTTTAAAATTATCAGCATTTAAAAATTGCATTAAAATTTAAAGGTATAAAAGGTAAAGAAAATGTTAAAGAAGCCTATTAATGCCAGTATACTTTAATGTGGTTCCATGGTTCATTTTATCATAAAACTAATGAGAATAAACAAATGACAAATTACTCTGTAGGTTAATATTAATTCTGTGTCTTGACCCAATAAATATGTTTAATAGATCATATAAATCAAGTCTAGCAAGAAAACAACTTATTTAAACTGCCTTCAAGCCAGTGTACATAATAGTGATGACTCTAATAGTGTTGCAAATGAAAGACTGTAAACAAATATTATTAATTATTCAAATACTAAAACATTCCATGCTAAAGGACCTTGACCTATGTGTAATACACATAAAAACATGTAAGAACAAAGACCATGAAACTAAATATCCATTTACTTTTTAATGATATATTTATCTTCACATCAGTTAATTTAAGAACATTCCATTAAAAAAGATACAGCACAGTATTGGTCTTGTTGGTAACATTTATCTCCTAAAATAAAGATTATAAATGTTGTCCCTGAGTCAAGAAGTGGACCACAGATGTGTTTTGTTGGCTTAAGTGGTGTTAATAATTATTTTCCTACGTTTTGGATTTGGGCTGTGGTAGGCAGAATAAGTATTCCCCAGAGATGCCTAAGCCCTAATCTCTAGAAGCTGTGAATACATTTTGTTTCATAGCAAAGGGGATTTTGCAGATATGGTTAAGATTATGGACCAGATATTAAAATAGAGATTATCCTGGATTGTCCAGTTTGGATGGGCTTGATCTAATCACACAAACCTTATAAACAAAATACTTCCTCCACTTGGAAGGCAGAGAGATGTGGTAGCAGAGAAAATCTGAGAAAAAATTGAGAGAGACTCAACACAAGAGAGACTGAACTCATCATTGTCTGAGAGAGGCCACATGGAAAGCATGAAAAGGAATGCGGGCAGCCTTTAGTAGCAGACTGTTCCCAGCAAGGAAATAGCGACTTCAGTACTGCAACTAATAGCAATTGAATTTGGCCTAACTTGAATGAACTTCGAAGCAGGTTCATCCCCAGAACCTCTAGAAAGAAATGCAATTTGCTAATGCCTTGATTTTAGCTTGAGAAACTCTAAGCAAAGAACTCAGTCATGATGTACCAGGACTTCTGACCTACAATACTGTGAGATAATAAAGGAATATTATTTTAAGCCCCTAGATTTATTATGTAAATTTAGTAGTGATTTATTATGTCAGCAATGGAAACTAATACTAGGATACCTCATACAGAAATTCATGTTTCTGCATAAACTTTCTTGTTTGGTGACACCGAATTGGAGTTGAGTAGTAGCTGCCCCATTTGACTGGAGCCCCTGACCCTTATTTACTCTTGTTTACTCATTGCCACCTGATCACTTTACTCATTTACATAACCTTCTTTATAATTGGTATTTGTATTTTTGACAATTTACCTTAATTTGTGAGAGAGACATCATGAAGATAGTAGAGTAGATTATATAATAAATTATATGTAGATTATAATAGAGCCCTGGACCCTCTTTTCCTCCACAAACATACTGATTCAACAACTCATGAATAGATTCTATTTTTGACAATTTACCTTAATTTGTGAGAGAGACATCATGAAGATAGTAGAGTAGATTATGTAATAAATTATATGTAGATTATAATAGAGCCCTGGACCCTCTTTTCCTCCACAAACATACTGATTCAACAACTCATGAATAGATTGCCCTTGTGAGAAATCAAGAAAACAGTTAAGAGGCTCTCACACCAAGAGTGAGTGCAAAATCAGCCACATCAAAGTTGGTAGGACAATTCAAAATACCTTCTTGCCATAATCTCTATCCCTGGCACAGTACTATATAATCAGGGTGAAACTCTCCAGATTCCAGCTTCTCCCTGGGGAAGAAGAGAGGTGAACCACACACACAATGTCCCAACTTTTCTTGAGGCTGCCAAGAGGACTGGCTTTTGTCCAGCTTGTCTCAGAGTACTGATGGGAACTGGCATCTTCTATGGCCTGAGGCCAGTGATGACAGAGATAGTGCTTTGTGGTGGCAGTTGCCAATAGTTCCTTTTTATAGCTTTGCACAGAGCAAGTGAATGAAAATCCCAGCTCTTAAGTTCATTCTGAGAAGGGAAAGAGTTGGAAAGAACATCCAAAGGCCTAGCTTTTCTGGGGAAAACTGAGAAACTGCCTTTAGTCTTGTTTGTCTCAGAGTACTGCCAGGACATGGCACAACAGACACCTGGAAGCCAGTAAGAACAAAAATAGTAGGTTGGACTAGCATAAAGGTTTGAGAGGTTCCCATAATCTCTGTTTAGGCTGATTGGTGAGGGCCTTCTCTATGAGGCCAGTTCATTAAGAGCAGAAGAGGTGGGTGTTTGTCTGATACCTAGCCACCAACACAGAAAGTCAAGCAAAATGAAAAATAAGGAAACTATAGTCAAAACAAAGGAATGAGATAAATCTTCAGAAACTTCCTCAAGTGAAATGAAGATATATGACTTACCAGAGAGAGAACTCAAAATAACTGTCGTGAAGATGCTCCCCAGGTTGGGAGAACAATGAATAAATGAAGCTAGAGTTTCAACAAAGAGACAGAAAACTTGAAAAAGTACTAAAGAGAAATCATGGAGAACAATACAATAAAACTGAACAAACTGAACAAAAACTGAACAAAAAAATATTAGATGGGTTCAAGCAGAAGAAAAGATCAGCAAATGCAAAGACAGTTCATTGAAAATTATTCAGTCAGGCAAGAAAAAGAAAAATAATGAATAAGAGTGAAGAAAACCAAAGAAACTTATGAGACACAGTCAACCAGACCAATATATGTATGTCTTAGTCCACTTTCTGCTGCTATCACAGAATACTTGAGACTAGGTAGTTTATAAAGAAAAGAAATTTATCTCCTATACTTCTGGAGGCTGAGAAGTCCAAGGTTGAGGGGCTGCATCTAGTCAGTATCTGCCGAGGGCCCTGTGCTTCATATTAAAATGGTAAATGGCATCACAGGACAAGAAAGATCCCTGAGAGTCAAACTGGCATTTATAACAGACACACTCTTATGATAACTAACTTATTCCCATGAAAACACATTAATCCATTAATCCATGAATGAATTAATCCATTCATGAGTGCAGACCTCTTATAATTCAATCACCCTTCAAAGGCGCCACCTCTTAATACTGATACATTGGGGATTAAGTTTCAACATGAGCTTTGGTGGGGACACATATTCAAACCATAGCAATGTATTATGGAAGTTGCAGAAGGAAAAGAGAAAGGACCAGGAAGGTCCTTTCAAAGAAATAATGGGCCCAAACATCCCGATTTGGGAGAAGAAAATGGACATTCAGATCCAGTATGCCCAAAGGATCCCAAATAAGAAGAATCCTCCAAAGTGCACATTAAAGCAGATTATAATCAAATTGTCAAATGTCAAAGACAAGGAGAGAATTTTGCAGCAGCAAGAGAACATTGATTTCTCACATACATGGGATCCCCCCAAAAAGACTATTTCAGCAGTAACCTTGCAGGCCAGAAGAGAGTGGGATGATACATTTGGAGTGCTAAAAGAAAGTACTTCAAAGCAAAAATACTCTATCCAGCAAAACTGTCCTTCAAAACCTAAGGAGAGATAAAGACTTTCCCATAAAAGTAAAAGTTAAGGAAGTTTATCGTCACCAGAACTGCATTACAAGAAATGCTACAGGAAGTTCTTCAAGTCAAAATGAAAGGCTGGTAAAGAGCAACATGATAGCATAAAAATGTATGAAACTTGGTAAAAGTAGATACATAGACAAATTCAGAATATTGTATTACTGTAATTAGGGTGAGTGAATCACTTTTCATTCTAGTATAAAAATTAAAAGGCAAAGTACTAAAAAAACTATAAGAGAAAATGTTAATGGGTACACAATACAAACAAATATACATTATGGCATCAATAACATGTACAGTGGTGGGGGGAGTAAAAGTGTAGAGTTTTTGCATGTGATTAAAGTTATTATCAGCTTAAAATACAATGTTATAACTATAAGATATTTTCTGTCAGCCCCTTGGTAGTCACACAAAAAAAGATAAAGGAATTAAACATATCACTACAGGAAATCAAAATGGCATGAAGGAAGAGATCAAGAGAGAAAAATACTGTGCAAAGAACTACAAGATAAGTAAAACCATTAACAAAGTACCAATTGTAAATCCTTACCAATAATTACTTTAAATGTAAATGATCAAACTCTCCAACCCAAAGAAATAAAGTAGCTGAAAGAATAAGAAAACAAGAGCCAATGAAATGCTGTCTATAAGTAACTTATTAGATTTAAAGACACACATAGGCTGAAAGTGAAAGGATGGAAATCTGATATTCAATGAAAATGACAACCAAAAGAGAGCAGGAGTAACTATACTTATATGAGACAAAACAGAACTTTAGCTCAAATTGTTACAAGACACAAAGAGAAACATTATATAATGATAAAAGAATGAATTCAACAGGAAGGTATAACAACTATAAATACATATTCACCCACCATCAGAGTACCTAAATATATAAAGCAAACACTGACAGAACAAGAAATAAAAATAAATAGCAAGACAATAATAGTAAGAGGCTTCAATACTCAACTTTCAATAAAAGATAGAAAACCAGATGAAAATTAACAAAAAAATAGAAGATTTTAATGATTCTATGGACAAAATGGACCTGACAGATACAGAGTAGCCTACCCACAGCAGCAGTATACATGCACTTCTAAAGCATGCAATGAATATTTTCCAAGAGAGATTACATTTTAGGTCACAAAACAAGTATTAAGAAATTTAAAAAGAATAAAACTATACCAAATATGTTTTCTGACCAAAATGGAATGAAACTAGAAATGAATAGCAGAAAGAACACTGGAAAATTTACAAATATGTGGAATAAAACTTTACATTTTGAACAATCATTGGGTCAGAGAAGAAATCAATAGAGAAATTAGAAAACATCTTGAGAAAAATGAAAATGAAAATACAACATGCCAAAACTTATGAGAAGCAGCAAGAGCAGTACTAGGAGGAAAATACACAGTGATGAATGCTTATATTAAAAAAGAAGAAAAATCTAAAATAAACAAGCTAACTTTACACATAAAGAAACTAGAAAATGAAGACCAAACTAAGCCCAAAGTTTGCAACAGGTAAAAAATAAAACAGAGAATAGAAAAGCAATACAAAAATGACAAAACTAAGAGTTGTTTTTTTTAAAGTTAAAAAAAGCCATTGGCTAGACTAAGAAAAAAACAAGAGAGAAGACACAAATAAATAAAATTAGAAATAAAATAAGAGATATTACAGCAGATGCCAAAGAAATAAAAAGGATTCTAAGAGATTACTATAAACAATCATGTCAAAAAATTGGATAAACTAGAGAGAATAAATAAATTCCTAGAAACATACAACCTACCTAGACTAAATTATGAAGAAATAGAAAGTCTGAACAGACCCATAACTAGTTGAATCTGTAATCAAAAAATACTCAACAAAGAAAAACCCCGAATCAGGTGGCTTTACTGGTGAATTTTACCAAATATTTAAAGAAGAATTAATGCTAATCCTTTTGAAACTCTTTTAAAAACTAGAAATAGAGGGAACACTTTCAAACTCAGTTTATGGGACCAAGCATTAGCCTGGTATTAAAGCCAAGAAAGATACTTGCAGTAAAGAAAACTACAGGACATTATTTCTGATGAATATAGTACATACATCCAATAAAATTCAATTCAACAGCACAGTAAAAATATCACATTCTATAACCAAATGGGATTTATCCCTGGGATACAAGGATGGTTTAACATATGCAAATCAACTAACATGATCCACCACAGTAATGGAATAAAGTAAATAAATCACATGATCATCTTGATGAATGCATAAAAAGAATTTGAGAAAACTGAACACCCTTTTATGATAAAAATGCTCAAACTAGTTGTAGGTGAAATATACCTCCACATAACACATGCCATTTATGACAAACCCACAGCTAACATGATACTCAATGGTGAAAAACTAAAAGCTTTTCCTTTAAGATCAGGAATAAGGCCGAGGATGCCAAAGATCCTAAGTGGGGATCTTATCCCTGATCTTTTATACCCGATTTCTATTCAGTGAAGTACTAGAAGTCCTAGTGAGAACAATTAGGTGAGTAAAAGAATTAAAAGGTATCCATATCAGAAAGAAAGAAGTAAAATTTTTGCTGTTCACAATTGACATTATCCTACACACAGAAAATCCTAAAGACTCGACTCAAACACTTTTAAAACTAATGAACAAATTCAGTAAAGTTGCAGGATACAAAATTAATACACAAAAATTTGTTGAGTTTCTATACACTAACAATAAACTATTCAAAAAGGAAATTAATAAAACACTCCCATTTACAATAGTACTGAATAATACTAAAATACTTAGGAATAAACTTAATGAAGGAGGTGAAACCCTCATACACTGAAAAGTACAAACAATGAAGAAAGAAATTGAAGATGACACAAACAAATGGAAAGACATCTGTGTTCATAGATTGGATGGCAAAATAATGTTAAAACATTGACACTACCCAAAGCAACGTACAGCTACAGTGTAATTTCTTTCAAAACTCAATGACACATTATACATAAATACAAAAAAAGTTCCAAAATTGATATGGAATCAAAAAAGACCCTGAATATTCAAAACAATCTTGGGAAAGAGGAATGAAACTGGAGGTATTACAATTCCTGATTTCAAAATATAATATAAAGCAAGAGTCATTATAACAGTATAGTACTGCCAAAAATACAGACATATAGATCAATGAAACAGGATAGAGTCCAAAAATAAATGTATGTGTACATGGTTAATTGATCTTTGACCAAGGTGCCAAGAATACATAATTGGGAAAGGACAGTCTCTTTAAGAATGAAGTTTGTGAAACTGGATACCCACATGAAAAAGAATGAAATTAGACCTATATCTTATACCATACATAGAAATAAACTAATAATAGATTAAAAACTTAAATGTAAGACCTCAAACTAAAACTTATAGAAAAAATGAGGGCAATGCTTCTTAACATTGATGTTGGCAGTGATTTCATGGACATGGCATCAAAAGCGCAGGCAACAAAAGCAAAAGACTACATCAAGCAAAAAAGATTCTGCACAGCAAAACAATAACAACAACAATAAAAACAATAAACAGTAAAAAATGCAACATATGGAACAGGAGAATATATCTGTAAGCCATATATCAGATAAAGTGTTAATCTTCAATAAGTATAAAGGACAACTCAAAAGCAAGAAAAACAATAACAATTTTTAAAATGGCTAAAGACTTTAATAAATATTTATGCAGAGAAGACATACTATAGGCCACCATTATTGTTCAATGTCCATAATCATCAGGGAAATGCAAATAAAAACCTAACCAAAACAGCATGGTACTGGCCTAAAAACAGGCACTCAGGCCAATGGAACAGAATAGAGAAGAGAACCCAGAGATCAACCCACATACTTAACAGTCAACTGATCTTCAACAGAGGCACCAAGAGTATATAATGGGCAAAATACTGCCTCTTCAATAAATGGTGCTGGAAAAACCATACATCCATATGTAGAAGAATGAAAAAACTAGACCTGTATCTCTCACCATATACCAAAATAAACTCAAAAAGGGTTAAAGAGTTAAACATAAGACCAGAAACTATAAAATTCCTAAAAGAAAACATAAGGGAAACACTTCTGGAAGTAGGACTGGGCAAAGACTTTATGAAAGCACAGGACACAAAAGGAAAAATAAAATGGGATTATATCAAACTAGAATGCTTCTACACAGCAAAAGAAACAATTAACAGAGCAAAAAGACAACCTACAGAGTGTGAGAAAATATTGGCAAACTATTCATCCAACAAAGGATTAAAATCCAGAATACACAGGAACTCAAATGATTTAATGTTAAAAAGGCAAATGATCAGATTAAAAAATGGGAAAAGGAGCTGACTAGGTATATCTCAGAGGAAGATATACAAATGGCCAACAGACACATGAAAAAAATGCTCGGCGTCACTCAACATCAGGGAAATGCAAATCAAAACCACATTGAGATATTATCTCACCCCAGATAGACTGGCTTTATAAAAAAGACAGAAAAATGCAAATTCTGGAGAGGATGCAAAGAAAGTGGAACACTCGTACACTGTTGGTGGGACTGTAAATTGGTGCAGCCACTATGGAAAACGGTATGGAGGTTTGTCACATAACTACATATAAAACTGCCATATGATCCAGCAATTCCACTGCTGGGGTATATGCCCAAAGGAATAGAAATCATCATGTTGAAGGGATACCGGCACTCTATGTTTATCACACCTCTACTTACAGCAGCCAAGAATTGGAACCAACTTAAATATCCATCATTGGAAGACTGGATAAGAAAATGTGGTATATTTACACAATGGAACACTACTCTGCCATAAAAAGAATGAAACACTGCCATTTTCAGCAATATGGATGAACTTAGCAAAAACTATCTTAAGTGAAATAAGCCCAGCACTAAAAAAGAAATACCGCATGTCCTCACTCATTAAGTGGGAGCTAAAAAAATAAACAAATAAATAAAAAAAGAAAGAAAGAAATACACAACAATCATAATGATAGGTTAAACTTTCAAAGGAGAGAACAGAACTCAGGTTACCAGAAGTAAGAAAGGGGAAGGGGGAGGGGAGAAACGGAAGGAATGGTAAAGGGGCATGAAAAATGATTACATGGTATAATGTTGAATATACTAATTATCCTGATTTGAGCATCACATATTGCACAGAGGTATTGTTACTCAAGTCTACTCCACCGAATACAATCAACTATGTTTCAATAAGATGTAAAATCAACTGCTTTCAATAAGAGAAAAACAGTATGTGTCACCTTACACTTATTGGGATGATACATATAAAAAACAGGAAGCTTTGGCAAGAATGTGGAGAAATTGCAACAGTTTTACACTGTTGGTCATAAAGCAAAACAGTGCAGTCACTATAGAAAACAATATGGAGGTTTCTCAATAAATCAAAATATCATATGGTCCAGTAATCCCACTTCTGGGTATTCAACCAAAAGAATCAAAATCAGGATCTTGAAGAGATATTTAGCATCTCAATATTCACTGAAGCACTATTCACAATAGACAAAATGTGGCAACAAACTAAATGTCCATGAACAGATGAATGGGTAAAGAAAATGTGGTATCTAATCTATATACAGTGAAATATTATTAAGCCTTTAAAAAAAGGGAATCATACCATATGTGACAACATGGATGATCTTTGAAGTCATTATGGTAAGCAAGATAAGCCAGTCACAGGAGGACAAATACTGCATTATTCCACTTATATGGTATAACTAAAATAGTCATACTTATAACGTCACAGGAGAATGATGGTTACCAGAGGCTGGGGGACAGTGGGAAATGGGGAGATGCTAATCAATGGTCATAACATTTCAACCATGCAAGACGAATCAGTTCTAGTGATCTACTCTACAACATTATGCCTACGGTTAATACTGTATTGTACACTTAAAAATTTGTTAGAGGGAATATCTCAAGTGAAATTCTTTCCACAATAAAATAAAATTATAAGTAAATAAAATGTAAGAGAACCAGAACCAGAAAAGAATGCCTACAAACAACTGAGGATTTTTCATCCCTCTCCCAATGACCTCAGCTTCAGCATTTCTTATTTTTGCCTAATATGCCATTTCACATCAGACTTTACTGTGTTCTTCACTTCCACCTCTTTTTGTTTCTTTATCTTAATAAAGCTCAGTAGACTCAACAAAGTTAGTTGCTGCAAAAATATAAACATTCCTCTTCACAAATGTTTTTCAAGAAGAAATATAATCATGCAATTTTTTTCTCAAGTTTCTTTCAAACCCTCAGTTGCTATGGAGTTTCCCTCCATTTATTAAACCATGTTGGACACATGTTTTCGCTACAAATTCCAGGTAAAGGCACTGCTCCAATATTTTAAACTTAATTACAGTTGTAACATCTGAGAAAGGGCACAAGACTATTTAGGAAGAATAAATAAATTCGTCTTGTTTTTATTGTGGAATTATTCAGCACTTGAAAGAAAAAAGTCAAAATAGTGAAACAAAAATCTGCTTGGGCAATAGTTAGAAGACTCTTTCAGCCACAAATATGTGGATGCTTCTTGTTCTGGTGATTGAGAATACCACTAAGGCTTAAACATCACTTACATGTTCTCATAGGACCCAAATTATCTCTCTAATCTATCACTTTCCACAGTCAAAATTTAACATTTATTTGTGCAATATTTAAATATTCTATATTGCCCACTACCCATTCGAGCTCTCTGATGGCAAAGTCTCTATATATCTTGATACCCATTTTGTACTAAAGGTTTAGCAAAGAGACTGTATCATTATAAACTTTTAATAATTATTTGTTGAATAAATGAATGAAAGATATATGCCTTAGTTGTCATTTATGTGAATAGAATTGTGTGCACAATACCTAATTCTAAATCATGACAAAGCATTGAAGACAAAGCATTCAAGTCTCAGCATGCTTCAGAAACCATTTGTTCAAAAAACTGAAAAAAACTCAATTTTCTACATGTATCCTCATTAGGGTAATACCTCTCCTGGAGAGCTGGGTCTGTTCTATGTCCTATTAAATAACAACATGATAGTGTCATGTACAAGATGCCAGGCACATCAGGGAATAAAAGTAATTGATGATGGGATACAAGCTGTCATGTTGTGGGTGCTAAGCATCTGATAGTCCCTTTTGATTGGAAATGTTGACTCATCTTATGTGAATATCTTCTGCCTGCTGTTTGCAAAAACACTGGGCCTGTTTCTGACCTCAGTGTGTCTGTGACATTTTGATTTTGATTTGCCTTGAACTTTGCTGACTTCACATTTTATTTACCAATGTGTTTCATTGGTTATAGTTTCTTTTCTGGTTTTTCATACTGGCTGTTGTTCATGATCACATGTGTCATTTCATTTCTACCTTGAGTAGAGACCTGCCTATAGCTTAAGACAGATGCTTTTCTTTTAAGAAGAGTTGTTAAAGTTATTCCTGGAAGGAGAAGTAACTTTCTAAGAACTAAAGAACTGCTAATGTTTTTCTCTTCTGGGATGAAAGGCACAATTGAAAAAGTTTTACATAAGATCCTTTTCTCTTATTTTTCAAAAATTAATACTTTTTTATTTTTAATAATGCATATTTATTATAATATTTAAATAATAGAGATTATAGACAATGAAAATTACTTCTTTCCCTATAAAAACTTGGTGCTTGGCATATCTAAAGCCTATTTTTCTTATGCAGGCTCTAAATTTGGTCTGACCCAGGCTATATAGTTCAAGCTCTACCATTACCTTTCTGAGTCAGGTTAGGCAAGTCATTTAGTATCTGGGCTTTAGTTTTTTCATTTATAAAGTGGAGTTTCTAATGGTACCCTATTAATAGGGTTAATATAAGCATTTGGTGAAGTGGTGCACATAGATGGTTAGCAAAGTGGTACTCAACACACAGCAACTTGTATTAAATGTAAAAGCAAATGCATGTTTCACAAAAACTGAGTATCGTTATTCACATTCTTTATTTACACATTTTATTAAAAATATGTTAATGAGTATTTTTTCAAGCCAGGCATAAACATAAAGTTACTTCATTAAGTTTCTTTAGAATATTTTATCAGTTGGCTGTACTATGATTTCCATTCTGATAAAGGTTTCTCTTATTTTTAATCTATATTTCTACTTAGTTATTTAACTATTTCTTATAAATATAAGATGAAGATTAGTTATAAGTCTCCCTCGACCAACCCTTAATATTTATCTCTCACCAATTATTACTGGCTACGATATCCACTACCTACCTGACTTAAGGTGGTCAACTGTGACTTCTTTAGTTGATATCTTATTGAACACTTATGCCATGTTGGGATCTAAATACCATCAATAAGCCCACTCTATCACTAACAATTATGAACTCTGAAGAGAATTGAAAATTAAACCTGGTTGAATTAATCATTTCATCTTTTGCAAGTTACTTGAAAATGGCATTTGGTATTATTGCCTTAAAAAAGGATCAGGCAATTTACATCATCTGCCTTCTCTAAATATTAGAGTTATAAAAAAAAAANAAAAAAAAAATTATGGTAAATTCACATCCAGTTTTTAGAGAAACTCTTAATACAAGTAACTTTACAATTGAATAGTTTGCAATTAATATGCATCATGATAAACATACATAAGCCATAAATTTCATTCTTATAAAAATCACTCAAGAATAAGAACTGAGGGTAGCACATTTCTGGCTGTTTAAATTGTGCCCTGGAATTGGTCAATGGACACAAAGAATGATCGCATATTGTAACGATGAATAAACTAACTACACTGATCTAACCACCACACATTCTATACAATTACTGAAAATCAACATTGTACCCCACATGTATGTATAATAAAAAATAAAATAAATAAATAAGTAAATTCTGCTCTGGGTAGTAATACAATCCCAGTTCCCAAAACTCGAAAGTTTTTGTAATCTATATAGAAACTTCTATACATACCTAGTTATAGAACTTCTCCAGCATACTTTTTATGCCTAGACTCACTACTAAGTGTAATAAATAAATTTATTGCCAAAAATCCATACAAATTTATTTCTGCAAATAAATTTATAGGCAGGCAATAATTAGAGGAGAGAGAGAGAATGAAATTTTGAGTGAAGGAAACTGTAAATTTGTCAAAAGAGCAGAATAGCTGCATTATTGTCACCAACGTTAGAATCTTTTCTGTCTACCAGTCTTTTC
Source organism: Galeopterus variegatus (assembly GCF_000696425.1). Lineage (NCBI taxonomy): Eukaryota > Metazoa > Chordata > Mammalia > Dermoptera > Cynocephalidae > Galeopterus > Galeopterus variegatus. The sequence continues at coordinate 51,104 of NW_007731700.1, forward strand.
TCTCTCATACTGCCTTCTATTTTATTCACGAGATTTTTAAGGACATTTTTATTTTAAAAAAATTAAATTTTATTTTAAGGTTCATTTTTATTATGGAGACTTAAAAAGGCTACTGAAATGAGTAAATTTCATGTTAAGAGTATATTATAGATCTCAGCCTTTAAGTCTATCCAAGTTTTAAAGTTAAACTCAATTTTTAGATACAGCAGCAGTTTTAGTTAGAGAAATAAAAAGAGAGAATCTTAAATCTTTACACAGAAATCCCGGTTATGTATAACATGACAATTTGGATGAAAAGAAAATTGTTTTTATTGTTTAACAAAATTACAAGAGTCATATTATTGAGGGAAATACCANAAGAAAATTGTTTTTATTGTTTAACAAAATTACAAGAGTCATATTATTGAGGGAAATACCATAGATTCACAATGGTTCATTGGCTCCAGGACCTCTTGTCACAAATACCTGGATTGCTGATTTGCAGCCAAATGGATATATCCTCACTTTCCTTTTGTTCTTCTCTTACCAAGAAGCCATCTGCAACACTTTCATAGAAAATGCCTGCTGGTGTCAAAAATATTACTACAGACTTCCTGATAAAAAAATTAAATTTTATTTTAAGGTTCATTTTTATTATGGAGACTTAAAAAGGCTACTGAAATGAGTAAATTTCATGTTAAGAGTATATTATAGATCTCAGCCTTTAAGTCTATCCAAGTTTTAAAGTTAAACTCAATTTTTAGATACAGCAGCAGTTTTAGTTAGAGAAATAAAAAGAGAGAATCTTAAATCTTTACACAGAAATCCCGGTTATGTATAACATGACAATTTGGATGAAAAGAAAATTGTTTTTATTGTTTAACAAAATTACAAGAGTCATATTATTGAGGGAAATACCACAGATTCACAATGGTTCATTGGCTCCAGGACCTCTTGTCACAAATACCTGGATTGCTGATTTGCAGCCAAATGGATATATCCTCACTTTCTTTTTGTTCTTCTCTTACCAAGAAGCCATCTGCAACACTTTCATAGAAAATGCCTGCTGGTGTCAAAAATATTACTACAGACTTCCTGATAAGAAGCAGATTACTATGGAATGTAGGTAAGAAATTAAAGGAAATACAGAAGCAGCCGAGCTTTTGCTAACCTACAGTTCCTAACTCCCTCATTCCGGAATTTTGTCCAACTATCCCAGCCAACTTGTTTCTTATGTAGGTTTTCCACCTATCCTTTCTATTTTTTCTTCGTTTCTAATACTAATTCAGGCTGTGCTTCCTCACAGACTTAATTTTCTAATGAAGAAATACTATGGATTTATTATTTCACTCATTTGACAAACATATCTTTTATTTTTTTTTTTTTTTGTGACCGGTAAGGAGATCGCAACCCTTGGCTTGGTGACGCCCGCACCACGCTCAGCCAGTGAGCGCACCAGCCATCCCTATATAGGATCTGAACCTGCGGCGGGAGTGCCGCTGTGCTCCCAGCACTGCACTCACCCAAGTGAGCCACAGGGTCGGCCTGACAAACGTATCTTGAATGCCTACTACATACCAGGCATTCCTGCAGGTGTTTGGGGACAAAATAAACAAAGGTCCCTATCCTCATGGAGCTTACATTCTAGGGGAGACAGATACTAAACAATAAATGTGATAAAGAAGTAAGTTGCATAGCCTGTTGGAAGGTGATAAGTGTCATAGGGATAAGAGGAAAAAGTTGAACATAGAATTGGAATTGAGAGTGTGTGAGGATGGGGCAGGCTGCAAGTTCAAATGAGGTGGTTAGGATGGTCCTTCTTGGAAAGGAGACATGTAATCAAAGATGTGAAGGAGGTGGAAGGTTGCTTATGTGAATATCAGGGGAAGAGAATTCAGGCAGAGGAAATAGCTGGTATGATTATTTCCAGGTAGGTGTGCATCTGAATATTCAAGAAACGACAAGACCACTGTACCTTAGTGAGGAGAGAGGGAGGAAGAGATAGAAGGAGGTGCAATCAGATAAAGGCGGGGCTGCTGTAGCTGTGGTGAAGTTTCAGGGGAGCAGATCACGTTAGACATTAAGTTCCCTTTAAGGAGTCTGGCTTCGCCTCTGAATAAGGAGGAGCTATGCATGACAGGATTTCGAATAAGTGCCAGGCTCTGACTCACCTTTTAAAGAGATCACCTGGCAACTGTGTTGAGAATACTTCTTACTTTGTATTATATTCAGGCTTATGCCACATTCTTGAACCTAAATTTTTTACAGGTATCTATGATCAAGTTCCTCTAAACCCTACAAAATAAATGGTTAAAAATGTGTTTTAACTTCTTTCTATTTTTAAATATTGAAGTTATCAGAATGATAAAAATAGTGCTTTCTCATCCCTAAATCCAAAATATAAGTTGACTAATTTAAGAAATCTTTCTCTGACTGCTCATTACCACTCATATTTGAGATGCCTCAGGCAATTTGTGCAAGTTCTACCTTGTTTTTTATAGTTCATAATCAGCTCCTACTTAGTCTATAGGAGTTAATTAATTCTTAACAGTTTTCTGCAACTTACTCTGAGTATTAGTTTTAGTTGGTACATTTAAAAAAAGTTAGACTTCATTCTAAGAGAGTTAATGTAATAAAATAGTATGTGACCCACGCTGCTCTTAATTCAGGTGAAAGTGTTATCTTACATAAATCCAATCACCTAGTTTAAAACCCTGAAGTAAAAGGAAACACTGATTAAAAAGAGGTAAATAGGTCTATTCACAGATTCCTTGCCTTGACCAGTGTGGGTTAATTGGTTTCACTCTTTGTTCAAACACTTGTTTTAATTTACATCAGGATTTATACAAAAACTGATCCTCTGAGAATATAAGATTGTCTAAAATTAGATTATGATTACATATAAATGCAGGTATAATTTTATCCAAAGCACTATTCACTGAAAATTTCACTTTTTATTGCTGGAAACCCTTTCCTGTTGTGTTAATTAAAATCACGTAAGATTCAAATTAAAGGAAGTTTAATTTTATTGCACAGTCTCCTTAGAAAACTGATTTTTTATTCTGAAGAAGTAAATTACATAGCATATTAAAAGTGCTATGGGATGTTAATACTAGATGGTCTTATCTATGCCCATTAATACTATATATATATATGTTACAGGAGGTGCTCAGTTTCCCTGGGTTTGGTTTCAGGACCCACCTCTGGGTTTCCAACCACTCCCTGAGGTTTCAGCCCCACCCATCTGGGCTCTCTACCAAGAAAAGTTACTGTTGCAATTTAGACCTATTTTCAGCACCAACAAGGGGAAGATGAGACCACAGGGGAATGGCTTATGCAAATCCAGTGGCTGGGCATGCTCAACAGAGCACAGAATATTCTTGAATATACCTGGTGCATGTGATAGGATCTAACCAATGAACATGCTCCAGGAAGAGACCAACTGAGCAGGTGCAAGACTAAATGTTACATAACTGGGAATTACCCCCCTATTTGAGTATTCATTAGATAGAGAAACTATAAAAGCAAATCCCAGGCGAAGGCAGGGTTGTTGCTCACTTTGGTGGAGGAACATGCTCCAGGAAGAGACCAACTGAGCATGTGCAAGACTAAATGTTACATAACTGGGAATTACCCCCCTATTTGAGTATTCATTAGATAGAGAAACTATAAAAGCAAATCCCAGGAGAAGGCAGGGTTGTTGCTCACTCTCTGGAAGCAGCCTGCACTTCCCTGGCTGAGGTGTGTATACTTTACTTTGTATCTAACTTACTTTCAGCAAGGGGCTGCCCATTCTCTTGAGCCAGCCTGCACTTTGTACTGAGCTTTAAGTGTGTTTTTTCTTGCTTTTGTGTTAGATTTGATGTCGGTACTGAACTGACTTTTGTGTTAAATTTGGTGTGGGCCCTGCTCAATCTCTGGAGCTAGGCTGCACTCTCTCTGTGGAACCTGTATTTATCTATTACATTAATCTTGTTCTCACTTTCTACTGTGACTCTGCCCTTGTGGGGAGAGTCAAGAAACTGGAAAGAGGACTGGGTAGGTTGAGGCTGACTACTGGGCCCCCTGGACCCTACCTTTGACATCGTATGTCCTCATATTTGTGTTCAAAATATCTAATCAGAGCTTTCATAATACAAGTAACATTTATCAGCAACTCTAAACTGCAGTAAATTTGTTTATGTTTTTTAAAAGGGAAAACATATAAAGGAATGCTGAGGATACTAATTTTTGATTCTTCAAACCTTTAAGTATGAAATATGGCCTAATATCTAGATGAAATCGATTAAGAAACTGCTGAGTCATATGAAATAAAAATACAAGTTCATATCTTCAAAGTAATAAGAAAACACATGAACAGCCATTTCTCAGTTATGGCATTTCAGGCTTTCCCTGCTCTGTGGAGTAAATCTGGCAAAAACAAAACAAAACAAAACAAAAACTGGAGAAAATGTCCATGAAGTCATTTAATTTTGTCATTGGTCTTTATGAGAAAATTTGATTTGTCTCCTGATGGAAAGATTTCCCAACACACAAAGTATGTAGTTAACAAATATTTACCATGTGCCTCTCATATGAAAGTCACTTAAGTACTGGGAAAATAACGGTGAATGAGGCATTTGTTTTCCACTTTCAGGGATTCAATATTTTGGAGGGAAAGAAGATTAAAAGCAAACAGATGGATAAGTTAAGTAATTGCATATTCTATAAGAGTCATAAGGGAAATAAACAAAGGACTTAGGTGATAATTAAAAGAAAGCTGTTTTTGGTAAGGTGGTTCTCTGTCAAAGCTTCTCTGTCAAGTTGGCATCAAACAGAACCCTAAAGGAAGGAAACAAACAAGCCACGTGAAGGAGAGTGGACTGGGCCAAGGAATGAGAGGAGGGGATGAGGAAAGCTTGCTAGGCAAGGACAGTAGAGACAGCTGGTACAAAATCCATAAGGGGGAAATGAGATTGGTCTATGCCCGGATCCACGGCTCCTGGAAGGAACTAATTTAGGAGAAGAGCCAGCCAGGGTGAATATGAAGAGAGGCAAACACTAAAATATAAAGACTTTTGCAGAGTGTGATAAACAATACCTACTGGGAATCAACTGGAGGGCTTTAGTTAGAATAATGACAATCTTATTTATGTTTCTGAAACTTCATTCTGACTGTCAGAGAATGGTGTAGTGGATTGGATTATGTCCCTCAAACTCACTGAAGTTTGAATAATGCCCCTCAAGTTTTATGTATTAGAAACTGTTCCCCACCGTGACTGTTAAGAGGGTGGGAAATCCTATTATGGTAATTGAAAGGTGGGACCTTAAACAGGTGGTTAGATTATAGGACCACGCTATAGTGAAAGAATATCATGGGCATAGTTTGGAGGGCTTTGAAAGGTGAGCATGAAGAATCTGTTCTCTCTGCTCTCTCTGCTTTTATCATGTTGCAATGTGAGATCCCGGGTCAGTGTCACCACCACCAGATGGACTTTGGACTTCCCAGCCCCAGAAACTGTAAGCAATAAATTGCATTTTCTTATAAATCACCCAGTTTCAATATTTTGTTATAAGCAACAGAAACAGACTAATACAAATAGATTGTGGTTAGAGTAAAAAAAAAAAAGTAATTATATATTTTTTGACCAACATCTCCCCATAACATCTCCCCTTTAACTACTCCAACCTCTGGTAACCAGCACTCTACTCTTTACTTCTATGAGGTCAACTGTTTTAGATTTCACATATTAGTAAGAACACGCCATATTTGTCTTTGTATTCCTGGCTTATTTCACTTAACATAATGTTCTCCAGGTTCATTCATGTTGTTGCAAATAACAGGATTTTGTTTTTTTATATGGCTGAATATTATTCCACTGAGTATATATACCACACTTTCTTTATCCATTCATTCGTTGAACGTTTAGGTTGATTTCATATCTTGGCTATTGTGAATAATGCTGCAATAAACATGAGGATGCAAATATCTCTTTGAGTCATACTGCAACAAAGCTATTTTTAAAAATAGGAATGGAAGTTGTCTATTGGAATAGTTCAAGCATGAAATGACAGTGACTTTGACTAGAGGGTAGCAGAGATGATGGGGAAAAGTTTATGCATTCAAGACATTTTAGAGGTGGACGATTAGGGCCTGCTCATGGATTGGATGCCAGGGGTGAGTAGGGAGAAAGGAGGAATCAGAAATTTCTGGTTTGAGCACCAGGTGAATGGTGACACTAGAAGAAAAATAGTTTTAAGAGGACAAATCAAGTCATTCTGACTTTGTTAAGATTAAAATGGCTGTGAGATATCTAAGTAAAAGCAGACATACAAGTCTGCACTTCAGAAGAAAAGTCTGGGCTACATTTGAAAGTGTTAGGATATATGTGTAGGAAGCCACGGTGGAGGACTAAGTTGAAATTGACTTACAAAACGTTGCCTCTCTCCAGTGACACATAGTTGCCTCTCTCTGCCTCCCACTTTGTTTTCTTTTGAAGCTGTGAGTGATTCAGTTCCATACCTGGTCCTTTTACTGTAATATTTAGTTATCTTATTTTTTTAGCCTTCAGAGATAGTGGTTGTGTTGAAATGTCATACCATTGTCCTACAACACAATAAAAAATGTGGAAATGTCTTTAGAGAATATGTATTGTAATAATCCTCAGCACCCTCACCACCACTGGTTCCTATTTAGAGATAAGATAAAAAGCAAAGAAAGAGTAAAGCCAAGTTCCAGTAACTAGGAAGGGTCAGGCAGGGTCTTAAATTCAGATAGCTGACATCAGATTCTCTGTTTTTTCAATTATCAGAATTCTCCTTATTCCGTTTTTATGTCTGAAACAGTTTTTCACAAATTAATTTAAAGTAAGGATTACGTTATATTGAAACTGAGATATTTTGAAACATTTGATTTTCTAAGCTCCGCTATAAATTCCTCTTAACTTCTAAGTAAAGGTGCTTTTAGAACTTAAGTAAAAATCATACCATTTTGAAGCTAGAAGTACCTTAGAGATCAATCCTAATTGAGGCCCAAAGACATTATGTATCTTCTCCAAGGTCATGCAACTTGTTGTAAGAAAAGGCCAGGCTGGAAACGAGTCTCTGAGGTTTTCTCTAGAGCTTTCCTCATCATCATTCTAAAGTAACAAGCACTGTGCACTGCAAGGTAACTTTTGTAATGCTACTCTGTGCATAAATTACTGATGATTCATTGTCAGATGTTTAGCCCTATTTTATCAACCCTTTGAGAATATTAGTTTTCTTTTCAGTCAGTGTCTTGATAGAAGATTTTCAGAGTTTATATAAAATAAGTTGCTCTTTCTGCCAGAAGATATCAAACCTCTGTGCATTAACTTTGTTAAAACAACTCAGGACTTAGTTACTCAATACCTGCTCTGTGGACAGCTTGGGTAAGAAAAGCATTAAACACAGGTTCCTTTGCAAAGTGCTATTCATAATGGTGAGAGAACATATGGAGAAGAATAATGTGAAGAGTTTAGTCAGATATTAAACTCTTTGATACTGATTTTAAATAATAGGGTAGATCAGAGGAGAGTTAGATTAGTATGAAATAATTAAGATATCAGAGAAATGAAAACTAAAATGGATTTTTAAGAATGGTACTTTTAGATAAATGATGGTGATAATTTTTATAAATTTAGGTTTGAAGATTTAATTGCCATGAATTTTATTAATATTTAAATGATTGGTTCAATATATTACATAGCCACCTATCACATTTCAGTGATACCCTGTGATTTAAATATTATCAGACCACATGCCTAGTTAATACAGCTCAGCTCACTCATCAAGTTACTTTGAATGAAAATAACTAATTTAAATATTACTAAATCTATAATAAAAATGGGAAGTTCTTAATGCCATGGGTGATTAGGCAACTTTCTCACTAATCTTTGAAGTTGTCAATCTCTGTTTAATCTAAACCTGGCTGATTTTGAACTTAAACTGTGAGGCTTTCTGCTCTTACAAGCTTTATAAAAATGGGAAGTTCTTAATGCCATGGGTGATTAGGCAACTTTCTCACTAATCTTTGAAGGTGTCAATCTCTGTTTAATCTAAACCTGGCTGATTTTGAACTTAAACTGTGAGGCTTTCTGCTCTTACAAGCTTCTTTGCTCTTGTATAAGGTCAGTGGGGTATAATGGAAGCATGCAGATCGGAAACATGAGTGTTAATCCAGGCTAAATCATTAACTTTCTCTGAGATGGGGGCAAATCTCTTAGCATCTTATATCATCTTATAAAATTGGGAGAAGGTGTTACACCAGGTGTACAGAAAGTATAGGAAAATGGTCAGGGCCCCTCAGATGTTCAGAATCTTGCCGAGTATTTGCTGTAAATATCCACGTGCACCCAGGTGTTCCTTGCTTACTATCTAATGTAATTAAGCATGGGCACCCAGGTGTCCTGGGTTATGGACCTAAGTGTAAAAGACTAATGGCTCTGATACACGGTGCTTTTTGGGACACTCTCTGAGGCCATTAGGGTGGCTGCTCCTAGCTCTGAATAAAGCCTATTAACTTTTTATCAATGGCTCCCAGGATCTTTTCCTATTACCTAGCTCGTGGACCTGCCTGTGAAGGGTTTGTGACCTGGTCTGTACAATGGGCTTGAGGGGTCTGTGAGCCCTAGCCCTAGCAATACAGTTGGTGTAATTGGTGGCAGGATTCTGAGCAGATATGGGAGCCAATAGACCCTTGGGAGGAGGAGGAAATGTGGTTACTCTTGAGTATGTGGTGCCTCGTGGCCACTTTCCTGCTGACCAGAGTCTGGCTACTGCTCACTATACTGCAAACCAATTGAGATTTGCAGCAGAAAGCAGATTTGTTGGTAGTACGGATACTCATCCTGGAGGTTGAAATGCAGTGATGGGCCATCCCTGCTTCTCACAGCAGGGAAGATGACAAAACCAGCGGTGAGTTGGGGGAGACTGTGCATCTCCAGGCACGGCCTGTTGTGCATCAGAAAATGAAGCACGAGCAGCTTAGGGGACCAGGTGGACAACTGGTGGGCAATCCACAGGTGACCCAGTTCATACCTGTGTCCCATCTACCCAGGTTGAATTAGTTGACTTGGGGAGACAGTTCCAGCAGAAATGGGGAGAGCCCCTGGCTGCCTGGCTGCTGTGGTTATGGGACCTAGGGGTGCATAGTGTGTGGTTATGGGACCTAGGGGTGCATGTGCTCTGGTGAGGAGATGGAAAAGTTGGCCTCCATTACCATGCACCCGTCCCTGAGGCAGCAGCTACAGAATAGCCACAGATATGCACAAGGGCTGGGTAATCACTCCTTAATGGAATGGGTGAATGCAGCTGCCCGAACTGTGTGGGTGAACACTGGAGAACTGCCTCAAATACTGAGTAAATGGCAAACATATGCCAAGTTGGTTCAAATAACTTGGGAAATGGGGATGCAGCAGTTCACATTTAATATGAACACTCGTGGCCCAGACAATGAATATTTTACAGGCAGCATGAGAGACATAGTGCTGCAAAATTCCCCATCAACTTCCATACCGGCCCTATATGCTGTTTGTCCTATACATAAAGTAATGACCATGATAACCAGTCTGGGTGAAGTAGAGGAGAGGAGACAAGCAAAGGGGTCCAAAAGATGGCTGAGACCAAACCCCCAATTGCTCAGGATCTTATCCCTGGGGGGCCAAGCAAGACCAGTTGTAAGCAGATGTGGCTTGACTTGCTTGCGGCAGGAGTTGATAGCAAGAAAATTGACCAGCAACCAAATGTGGCCCTGTTTGACTTGTGGCAGCAATTGTGCCCCAAACAGCATTTTGCCAAATGTCCAGAAACAGGTGGTGAGGTAAGCCCAGTGGATTTAAAGGACTCTTTGGTTGCTTGTGTGGAAGCAGATGTACTGTTCCATTTCAATTAGGGTGCAGGCCAAGGTGCTCATCTTTTGAGGGCAGGCGAGGATGGGAGGCCACATGTGTCGGGCCTCCCTGAGCCAGAGGCCGACAAAACTGGGCGGGAAGAGACCCCGGACCAGCCGGAGGTCCCTTGTAGGGCTGAGCGGGATGATGAGTGTCGCTGGCCCAGCCTTTCCTCCCCAGGACCTTCCTTCCCAGGGACCGAGAAAGAACACCGCCGGGCCAGGAGAGTGGTCAAAGCCGGAACTCCGTTTATTGAAAAGGCACTGGGGCTTATATAGGGGAATCGGGCGAGGATGGGGTGAAGATGGCGTGAGGGGGTGGGAAGAAGCAGTTGTCCAATTAGAGGCGGCCCCGAGTTGAGTGGCAGGGCGGGAAAAAGTTGCCTAGTCACCAGGTCCCGGAACTGGGAGCAATCGGGTACGTGCATACCAGCGCTAATGGAATGGCGACAGTGAACTTAAGCTTAAAATGGCCACCACCAGGAAGCAGGAACTATGCACAGTCAGGCACCTCAGGATTGAAACGTGGCCCAACACACATGTTGAACTAATACATTGGTCAAGGACAACTATGCAGTGTGTATTGGCATTGGTGGATACAGGTGCAGAATGTAGCCTGATATATGGCAATCCAGAAAAGTTTCTAGGGGTCACAGTTTGTGTAGATCACTATGGAGGACATACTATTGAAGTCAAAGCTGTGTCATTGCTACTGGGTATAGGACAGTTGCCTTCTCTTGTGTATACTATATATGTATCCCCAGCAGCTCAATACATCTTGTGTATGTATGTACTTTATGGTTTGCACTTGCAAAAAACAGTTGGAGAGTTTTGGCTGCAAATACGGAAAGTAAATCCTGTGATATGCTAAACATGACCCACAGGTGTTACCTAAGCCAAGACGTGTAGTTAATGTGAAGCAATATCGCCTACCTGGAGGACATGTGGAGATAGGTGCTACTATATTGGAGTTAGAGAAAGTCGGCATTATTCATACAGACCATAGCCCATTTAATGCTCTAGTATGACCAGTGAAAAAACCTGATGGTACCTGGAGAATGACTGTGGATTACCAAGAATTTGCATGCCACTGTGCTTTTGGTTCATGACTTGAAGGATCAGCTGATGACTCAACTAGGAACTTATCATTATATATTGGACCATTCAAATGCTTTTTTCTCTATTCCAATCTCAGCTGATAGCCAAGATCAGTTTGCCTTCACCTGGGAAGGGAGGCAGTGGACATTTCAAGTATTGCCCCAAGGCTATCTGCATAGCCCAACCATCTCTCATGGTTTAGTGGCTGGAGACCTAGCCAAGTGGGCCAGGCCCAGAATGGTTACAATGTTATATTATATTGATGATGTGTTACTAACCTCTGATTTTCTTGCAGATTTAACCTAGGCACCTCAGTCATTTGGAACAATGTGGGTGGGCCGTGAGCACAGCTAAAGTGGAAGGACCTGAGCTGTCAGTCAAATTCTTGGGAGTGGTCTGGTCAGGTAGACGCGAGTCATCTCAGAAGCTGTTATAGACAAGATACAGGCATACCCTTGACCCACAACAGTAGCTCAGCTACAGACATATTTGGGACTTCTGGGGTACTGGAGAGCTTTTCTACTCCATATGGCCCAAATGGCATGCCCACTGTATGCATTAACAAAGAAAGGAGCCCCCTGGGATTGGACTGAAGAGTAGAATGGGCTTACCGGACTACAAAGAGGGCAATACAGCAAATGCAGGCTGTACAAGTGGCTGATCCCACTCAGCCTTTTGAATTAGATGTTCATATAACCCGGGAAGGGTTAGGATGGGGTTTGTAGCAGAGACAAGACTGATTCTGAACACCTATAGGATTCTGGTCTCAGCTCTGGAAGGGCGCTGAGGTGCATTACTCTCTGACAGGGAGACAGTTAGCAGCTGTGGATTCTGCCCTGTCGGCCACTGAAGCTATCACAGGAACTGCCAAAGTCCTAGTAAGGATGATATACCCCATAGTAGGTTGGCTGTTCACATGGGCAACCGCTAAAACAAACATAGCTCAGACTCCCACTCTGTCTAAATGGGGAGCAAATATATACCAAAGGAGCACTGTGTCAATGAGTCCTCTGTCTAAAGAGTTGCAAACTGTTCTAGGACCAGTAGAGGTTGTGGAGGAAACTTTGACACAACCCCTACCCATGGACGTGGAGGCTACACCTTTCCATGAGGGACAGGACCTATCACAGAGCAAGCTTAGTATACAGATGGCTCTAGCATGGGACCTTCAGCATCGTGGATATACCACGTGGTATGAAAATAGCACAGGGCAAAGCAGTCAATGGCTGAATTGAGAGCATTTTTTTTTTGGTGATAAAAAATGAGCCTGGGCCATTAACCATCTGTACTGACAGCTGGGCCATGTACAACGGTTTAACCCTTTGGATCTCTACTTGGAAATATCAACAGTGGATGGTAGGCCACTGACCCCTGTGGGGACAAGCCATGTGGCAAGAGTTATGGGAATTGGGACAAGAGAAATAATTAACTCTTTTCCATGTCACAGGACACTTTCCCCTAGCCAGTCCAGGCAATGATGAAGCCAATGCCTCGGCTAAGGTAAGATGGCTGGAGAGAGCTCCAGCTGCTGATGTGGCCCAGTGATTACATCGAAGAATGCAGCATGCTGGCAGCAAAACCATGTGGATGGCAGCTCAAAAATGGGCCCTGCCTATAAAATGGGAAGATGTAGTGAACGCCTGTTGCGTTTGTCCAGTATGGGCTCGAGAGAGTCCACACCCCCAGCAGATGCCCCATACAGATGGGCAAATAACTCCAGGGGGGGAGTGCCCTTGACTAGATGGCAAGTGACTTTGTCAGAACCCTGCCAAAGTCAGAGAATTCCAGATATATCTTCAGAGCTGTTGCTATGGCTACTGGTCTTCTGTTTGTATGGCCTTTTAGGACCCCAGATGAGGTAAGCGCTATGAAGGCATTGAATAGACTTATGGCCATGTATGGCCAGCCTCTGGTCATAGAAAATGATAATGGAACCCACTTTACTGGATGTGATGTACAGAAGTGTGCTTCCCAGTTGTCTATTCAGTGGAAGTTACATGTGCCATATTATCCCCAGGCGGTAGGAATTATTGAACGGTACAGTGGTCTTTTAAAAAAGGGACTAAGGCTATCGGCCAAACCCCCATCCCTGAAGGTGGACAGGCCAGTTATGGCTGACAGTCAGGATTCTAAATGAGAGGCCCCACAAAGATGGACCCTCTCCAGTGGAAGCTGTGTTGCATAAGTACACAGCACATATGCAACTGCAAGTCACTACTAAAGACAAGCTTTTGAAGCCAGGATACAGCAAGAACGGAAATAGTCTCTTACTGGCCCCAACCTGTTTGCAACAGGGACAGACAGTACAATGGGAATGGTCTTGGAGAATAGAAGTCCCCCATATATGCTGGGTAGGCCTAATAGGGTTTTGGGGGCAAGGATTAGAAGAAGACTTGCAAGTTTCACCTTGAGTGACTAGTACCTGGGCTCCCCGAGTAAAGGTAACATGGCCTGGAACAGATAAGCACTCTATTCCAAAGGGCACGTTCATATTATCATTATGGCCAATTATGAGTGCCCCTATACTGTTACATGTAGAACCTACAGATCCAACTGTCTTAGTCGATAATGTACAGTATCATAAACCAGGTAAGATACCTATTCCTGCTACCATTCTTTCTCAGGATGGCAAACTGGCATGTATCCTACCAGAGGGGCGAGAACTCCCCCATTGGTACCAATAACCCTTCTGTTTTTTTGCCCATAGTGTTGTGGCTGTGAGCACCAACATACATTCGTGTAGCCAATGTGTCGGCTTGCTGTATATGCACCAAACTTCCCATCAGTATGGCTACAGGATTCCCATGGAAAAATCACCCCAATGATGACTACTAACCGGACATGTACGGCTAATAGTTAAAATGGTCAGGGCCCCTCAGATGTTCAGAATCTTGCCAAGCATTTGCTGTAAATATTCACATGCAACCAGGTGTTCCTTGCTTACTATCTAATGTAATTGAGTATGGGCACCCAGGTGTCCTGGGTTATGGACCTAAGTATAAAGGACTAACGGCTCTGATA
>NW_007731700.1:66079-68794 GCF_000696425.1 Galeopterus variegatus
ATGGGCACCCAGGTGTCCTGGGTTATGGACCTAAGTATAAAGGACTAACGGCTCTGATACACGGTGCTTTTCGGGGTGTTCTGGGAGGACACTAGGATGGCTACTCCTAGCTCTGAAAAAAGCCTATTAATTTTTTACCCAAGGCTCCCAGGATCTTTTCCTATTACCTAGATCGTGGACCTGCGTGTGAAGGGTTTGTGACCCCATCTGTACAATGGGCTTGAGGAGTCTGTGAGCCCTAGCCCTAGCAGTACACCAGGGTACTTCAAAAAGGTTTTGGAAAGATTCATATTATCTTTTAATTCTATTTTTCCATGATCTTTTTGAAGTGCCCCCTTAATATTCTTTAAGGAACTTTCCATGTCTGAAAGTCAATGAATATGATACTATGTCTCTTTCCATCTGCACAACTCTACAGTCTTGGTTGCTTAATTTAAAAAAAAAGTATTTGTGAGCTTTTATCTTTTCTTTCTTTTAGATATTTGACTAGCAGCTATAAGAAATGGTTCCCTAGCAACAGATCAGCACATGTATGAGTTTCAGCCAACTTTAGATAATGGAAGATAGCATTTCCACAAAATGTAACATCCAAAAGACAACATTTAAATACAATTTATCAAAGTCTAAAAATAGGTTTATGGTGATTTCAAGTGAAGTGGATGTAAAAACAGCAGACCAAAAGCACTCTACATAACTGAGAGATTGTGACATCTATAGAGATTAGTAAAACGTCTGACCTGAAAGAAATCCTTGTGCTGGGCACATGGTACATAGAAAAGGTCCTGAAACTGTTCTGAATCCCGTTAGTCGTGGTGGTTACACAAATCTATACATGTGATAAAATTTCATAGAACTATACACACACACACACACACACACGATGAGCACATACAAAAACAGATAAAATCCAAATGAAGTCTGTAGTTAACAGTATTTTATGAACGTCAGTTTCCTGGTTTTAAAAATGTACCATTATTAGGTAAGATGTTAACACTGGGGAAGCTGAGTGAAGGTTATATGAGAACTCTTGGTACTGTAGTATTTGCAACTTGGTGTGAATCTATAATTATTCCAACATAAAAAGTGTTTTTAGAAGAAACTTAAATGCCAAGGAATTTAACTTTCAAATTACCTATAATACACTTGACTAGAATTAACTTAAATTCACTACCTCTTATTTTTTTTAGTTATTTTATACTAGCTACTTTTTTTAAGGATAAGGAGACATTAGAACTGAGTTACTAAAATGCGAATCTGAGATTAGCTCATTTTTTCCTTCTGACCCCAAGTGCTTGTTGGGCATCTTCTATGAGGCTGTATGCAACAATGAGAACAGAAAAGTTTTGGAGTCAGATGGTTTAGGATTAGTTCCTGATACTGTGCCTCAGTTGCCCCATTTGGAAAAATGGATATAATAACAATATCCATCTTACTGGGCTATTGTGCAAATTAAATAAGGTACTATATGTAAACTCCCTAGAAATGTGTTTGGCACATAATAAACTTATGAGTGAGAAGATGTGATAAATTTAAAGGATCAAGAAGACAAAACTTTCAGTCCCAGAGGTTTTAACTAGTTTGGGGAACCAGAGTGAACCTTGACATGTATTTAAGTGCTAAACCTTACACTGCTACTGATGAGCATAATAGGAACAAAGAGGAGACTAATGCAGCTAGAGTGATCAGGGAAGGTTTTTAAAACCTATTATAGAGGAGACTGGATTCAGCAAATATTATGTATTCTTGGCAATAAAACAGATTTGAATCAGTTACTTAAATTTTTCTGTTATCCTAATCTACATAGGTAATATCATTTGTAAAGTACCTTAAGTGTTTTGATTGTTAAAGTTGTTCTGTATAAAAAGTACTAGTATAGTATCCACAAACTATAGCTAAATCCTAACAATTCAAATTAATATTCTTGCAAGAGGCAACAAAGTTAGCGCAGGAATTAAAATGATGAATAATAAAACCTATAATACACACTGAAGACAGAGATCTATATTTTTGAGCAGTGAGAGTATTTTTCTAACAACAGAATTTTTATTTATGAAGTTACTTTTGGTGAAGAAAAGTGGATATGTCATACTCTGCTTATGCAGTTTTTATCTGGTTTTTTGAACTTGTAAGTAATAAAAAAATAACATTAATTGGCTCTTTTGCCTTTGATAATTTTTAGGCAGCTATAGATATATAAAGGGAGAATTCATTTTTCCTTTCAATGGATTTGGATAGGCTTTACTTACAGGAAATCTTTTAAGATTTTCACCTTCATTATGTGGCTCTTAATGAGATATACTTTTTATTTAAATCAAGAATTATTTTTGCAAAGAAAGGTTCAATTTCTTATAAGTGAATATGTAGTATTAAAACTGCTTGGGATGGATCCAAGTATCCATGTTTCTTTGTTCTTCCTAAGTAAACTGTCCAAAGCAAAACATAAAGCTATGCTTAGCCATGGAAAGAGGGATGAAATAATTCACCCTCTGCAGCTGCGAATTTATGTAATAATAATAATGCATATTCACAAATAAGATGATCAGCTTCCTCTGCTCACTGTTATAATAATATTCTCCAGCTCTATGAAAAATGCGGTTTGAGCAAGATTTTATTTTCAAGAGACATGAATGGATAATTTACAATGGCAATAAAATAATTTTAATTGTATAAATTTGCTTTTATTGTGCTATGTTACTTCCAGTGATTTTTTTTTTT
>NW_007731700.1:69774-71849 GCF_000696425.1 Galeopterus variegatus
TTTTTTTTTTTCATTCTCAAGTTTCTATACTGAAAATTGATTTGGCTAAGTTTTAATTGCTATATTTTTACTGATTCACTTTCTTAAAAAATTTCCAGACACTCTGATAAGTACTTCACATGCTTCCTCAAGATCAAACAGCTCGTAAGTAACAGAACTAGAAAATTTATACTAATAATTAAACTGTAAACTCATGCTGATTATTATTCTAATTCTACATAGACAGATAAGTAAAGAATTATATTTTCTGTGAAACCCAAACTAAAGCTTTTCAGAGGCACAATTTATAAGTATTCATGTTTTTCACATAGTTTTGAAAATATATTTCAAAAATATGTAGTTTCAATCACATTTTGCTAAAGATAATACAAAGGCAGGAAGACATTACAATGCATTTAATTCCAAACTACTAATATTTTTATTTTCAAGGATATTTATTGTTTTCTTATTTTTAAAATAATATGTACTTAATAAAATATTCATTGTAGAAAAAGTGAAAAAATAAAAAAAGACAACAGAATTCTTTCAAAATTTTAGCATACTTGTGCTTTTCTTTTTTTATCTTCTTTCTTTCCTTCTAATCTTTAAAAATGCACTAAGTTTCTACTGTGTGTCAGTGACTGCATTGAGTTGGAAGTTCTAGAAGTAAACAATCCAGAAGTAATTCCTCATGAATAATATAAATGTTATAAATACACTTCCTCTATAATGTATTTTGGCATATACACTTTTTTCTCTATTTTTGCATTATTGCATTAAGCAGTTTTTCCCTTTGTAATTGATTTTTCTTGATCTTATGTGTGAAAGTATTATCGTACTCTAACATTTGATAAATTATTCATTAATATAAGTTTCTACTTTTCATATTAAGACTTAATTTGTTTTCTCATTCTTTTATTGTTTGCATTTAAATCTTTAAAGAACTTAGGATCTGTGTGTGTGTGTGTGTGTGTGTGTGTGTGTGTGTGTGTGCGCGCGCGTGTGCATGAGAGGATTCCAACTTCATTTTCTTCCAAATAATTGATTATCTGGGCATTATTTATTTTTGGGTGCTTTTAAAAAATATGTCACATATTATCACTTGTGATATTTCCAAGCACACCAGAAAGTACAAAAATGAATGGAAAAAAAATTTACTATCTAGAAATGACTGTTGCAGCAGTTAGTGAACATTGCTCCGGTCATTTCTGCTTGGGTACAAACAAATCTGAAGAAATAGGATACGAAGGAAGGAGGAAAGNGGTCATTTCTGCTTGGGTACAAACAAATCTGAAGAAATAGGATACGAAGGAAGGAGGAAAGGAAGGAAAGTAAGAATGAAGGAACGAAGAAAGGAAAAAGAATGAAAGAAAACTGTAACAAAAAAACATTTCTAATAGCATTTAATTAGAAGGCCATAATTTTAAGTTAAATTTTAATTTAATTTTAAAAAATCTAAAAAAGAATGAGAGGAATTGTTTATTTATAAATGAGAAGAATTAGTTTCTGTATCAGTCAGGATTCTCCAGAGAAACAGAAACAGTAGGATAGGATAGGATAGGATAGGATAGGATAGGATAGGATAGGATAGGATAGGTAGGTAGGTAGATTTATTTCAAGAAATTGGCTCACAATTAATTGTGGCCACTGGCAAGTCCAAAATCTGTAGGACAGGATAGCAGGCTAAAAACTCAGGCAGGAACTGAAGCTGAAGGCTTTGGCAGAATTTCTTCTTCAGGAAACCTCAATCCTTGCCCTTAAGGCCTTCAATTGATTAAATGAGGCCTACGTGCATCATTGAGAGTAATCTCATTTACGTAAAGACACCTGAGTATAGATGATAACCACATCTACAAAATACTTTCACAGAGCAACACCTAGAGACTTAGTATTTGATTAAATAACTGTGTTTTAAATCTTAGTAAAGTTGACAATAAAATTAACCATAGCAGTTCCTAAAAGATCACACAGAACTTAAGAAAAAGATTATTAAAAAACTTATAGCTTGAAATTCTTATGTATTTACATTATATATTTTTAGTTAGATATTCTTAAATTCCTTTTATAAAAGATAGCATATTGGTCACACTTTTTTT
>NW_007731700.1:72405-74833 GCF_000696425.1 Galeopterus variegatus
TTTTAGTTAGATATTCTTAAATTCCTTTTATAAAAGATAGCATATTGGTCACACTTTTTTTCTATTTCTCTTATTTTATTTTCCATAATTCATATTAGTTATATTATTTTATATAAAATATATTATATTATAAATATTTGTAACCATAATTCCCACAGTTTAAAACACTTTTCTTTTCTTTTTTTTTTTTTTTTGACCAGTAAGGGGATTGCAATCCTCAGCACGGTGTGGTCTGCATCGCGCTCAGCCAGTGAGCACACCGGCCATCCCTATGTAGGATCCGAACCTGCGGCCTCGGCGCTACCAGCGCCACACTCTCCCAAGTGAGCCACGGGGCTGGCCCTTAAAACACTTTTTAAAAAGCTTGATTTTGTATTCATGTTGATTCATTACTTCTTTTTATGTCTTTTTTCATTTTCTTCTATTCCTGACTTATTTTGACATACTTATCTCTTAGTTGTTTGGATTCCATCCCATAGCAAGGGGTTTTTTTGTTTCATTTTCCAAGATAGGCTCTATTTTCCAATTTCTCACATGCTTGAACATTTTGGTTTGGACATAATGTTCTTGAGTCTTATTTACTTTCTTTCAAAATATCTTGCACATTGTATTAGTTTCCTGTGGCTGCCATAACAAATTACCACAAAGTTGGAGTCTTAAAACAGCAGAAATTTATTTTCTTACAGAACTAGGGTCTAGAAGCCAGAAATTCACTGAGGCTGCCTAACTCTCTGTGTGGTTACATCACTACATTCTCTGCCTACATCTGCACATTGCCTTCTGTTTGTGTCACTATAAAATGTCCCTCTGCTTCTATTTTATAAGAATACTGACAAAGGCATTTAGAAAAGTCACTTGGATAATTCAGGCTAATTTTTTTATGTCGAAATTTCTAATTTAGTCACATCTCAGAATACCTTTTTCCAAACAAGGCAACATTTACAAGTTCCAGAAATTAGGATTTGATATCTTTAGGTGACCATTATTCAACCTCCTACACATGTTGATCCACTTTCTTTTGGCATTGAATGTTGCCACTCAGTAGTCTAAGGAAAGTCAGTGTTTCCTTAGTGCATTACTCAATTTTCTTGCCCAGATCTATAGCAGATTCATTCTTTACTTTTGACATTCAGGGATGTTATCTCAGTACATCACTAGAAGGCCATATCGATATATGGGTGGCTTTTTAAATCTAAATCTTAAATTATTTTTTCTTTATTTCAAAGAGAGTTTTATTATTTACTGAATATTATTTTCCTTTGTATTCTTTGGCTCTTCTTCAGATATGATTTGCACATCATGCATAATTATCACTTTCTCTCTCCATTTTCATGCATACATCTTGTGATGGTTTATTTCTGATTATAATTTACTCTTCAAGGAGGCAGGCTACTTACTGAAGAGTAGACTGAGAAGTGATGAGGGCAAACTAGAGGAGTCCACAGCCCTGACATGGGTCTGTTGCCTTGTACAAATTCTCAGCAAATCTGCTAA
The DNA here is from genome assembly GCF_000696425.1 of Galeopterus variegatus. Classification (NCBI taxonomy): domain Eukaryota; kingdom Metazoa; phylum Chordata; class Mammalia; order Dermoptera; family Cynocephalidae; genus Galeopterus; species Galeopterus variegatus. The sequence continues at coordinate 73,900 of NW_007731700.1, forward strand.
TTTTATTATATTTCCTTTAAGATTTTGTTGTTCAAGCAAAATCTTTGAGTGATCCTCAGTTTATCCATATTTAGTCCCAGAAAACACTTTCTATTTCTCCTTGACCCCCCTTTACTTCTTCCAGGAGGCTTGGTCATAGAGCAGGATTGTCTAAAATTGTGTTATTACTTTATCTGCCACTGGGTTTTTCTGTCATAAGAAAATTGTAAGTATTTTACATAATGTTGTCCTATAGATCAAAGAATTTGTAAGATTATAGTTTCATCACTATGTCTGCCTATGTCTCACATTGTCATCTTTTTGTGTGTCGGTATAAAATCTCCCTCTGTTCCTATTTTGTAAGTATACTGACAATGGCACTTAGAAGCCACTTGGCTTCTGTTATTGATATTGATCTGTCTAAGGAAGAGGCCTTGTATCACAGTGGTTGGTTAAATACTACGTTTACTTGTCATAAGTAGTAGCAACTGTAAAATAATACAATGAAAATGTATGTACGCTCCTTGTAAAGGCCTGCCTACCCTTTGTGACAGATGAGTTTTGGTACATTCTAATGAGATGGTAAAAAAAAATACTGTAAAGCAAAGACCTACTTGAAACCTACTTAGAAGGATTGAAAAAACTGGGGAAGGAATAATTCTATGTGACTCAGCTAGAGCAGCTACATTGTTTATTTTGTGGATGGGATTTTCATGTAAGATTCCTATGAAGAGAAGTTTCCATACTAAAAAAAATTAATTTCACTGTCCTAGATTATATCTACAACTCTAAAACATGGGAAGACAAAATAAAAGCATGCTAAATTCGCCACTTTTCACAGGAGATATCCACAAGATGCTGTCTCTTCCTTGGAAATATTTTTAAGAAAAATACGTAGACAGATATTTTAAGAACAAAAAGTTAGCCATCAAATAAAATATACACATATTCTATA
>NW_007731700.1:75944-80282 GCF_000696425.1 Galeopterus variegatus
CAAAAGGGCAAAGGATCCTATGGACCACATACTAACTTTCTACATTTATTGGTCAAATTAAAAGCAATACCCTCTGAAATCTCAAAAGAAATACTGAGAATAGTACTAGTTTTGGTGAAACATCAGGGAGGTGCTGACTCCTATTCATTACATATTGAAAGTAAATTATTCAGGTCAAAATACAAAGTGTAGATTTCACTATCCAGAGATCCAGATTATCCACAGAATCCTCATGGACCATCAGTTTTATAGAAAGGACAGTTTAATATTAAGTTTGTTTTTGGGTTGTTAGTTTTTTCAGACTATCATGGAGCTGGGCTTGGACACAAAATTTTGGTCTATGTTTGAAGATTGGCAATGATCCCAATTCTGAGTTCAATCAAGCTGGTTTTCATTTAATCTACCTTCCAGTCAGAAACCAAGCATAGTAACAGTTATGCATCAGTGAAGGATATAAATATAAGAGAGTATTGCAGCTGTTGAATGCCCTCCTAGTTCCTTGGGGAGGAGAACCCAAACTTAAGGGGCCAACACAGTGCATGTAGAGGAAAGAGCTCCCTAGGTCACAGGAGTGCTGAGCTATAAACCCACTGCTAGGGAATATGCCAGCACTCAAGAGTCCACTATTGTAGAAAAAGATACTAACATAGTGGTTCTCACACTTTAGCATTAGAATCAACTAGGGAGCTTGTTACTGGGCCCATCCACCCATACCAAGAGTTTCTGATTCAGTAGTCCTAAGGCAGGGCCTGAGAATAGCACTTCTAACAAATTCCCAAGTAATGTTGATATTGCTGGTCCAGGGACTACATATTGAAAACCTCAGTGCAAGATATTGTTATATTTCCTTTCTTACTCTGGAATCAAATCCATAACTGAATGTGTGGATTTCCAGAAGCTGTCTCGTATTCAAGTACAAATAATGTGTACATTACAGAGGAAGACATTGGGTTCAAATTGTTCCTACCAGAAGTAAGCACTTACCTGGATAATTCAGACCCTAACCTCCGTTCTCAATTATACTTGTTCAAGTAGAGCCAACTGGTTTAATAAGCATGACTTAGAAATTCTATTGGCCATGACAGTGCTTCGGAATATAAATAGCAAACTCTTACAGTCTTCATTCATGAATATTGATTTGCGTCAGATAGAAGGTCAACCAACTTGTCATTGAATCCATTATTATAGTCAATGTAGATGAATGCACTTAAAGGGGCAGCAGTAACTGCCACATTGAAGACTGTCCAGTTTAATATTCTTTTTTTGTTTACCGAAATAGGACCTGGTGTCAGAATCTGCATTTAGTGTGGTGATGATGAAACCCTAATCCAATCAGGAAACTGAGATTAATTTTTTTAGCTCTAATGTTAAAAATAATTAGCAAAGATTTGCTTATAGAAGCATTTTGGCCAGGAGAGAACTCTACAGTATTTAAGGAAATTTGGCTGTGGAAAACTGTAATTAAGGTTGAATGTATTCTGAAGAGGATAAAAACCTAGCTTAAAATATAAATTAAATTTAAACTTGTTTTTGAAAGTGTAGAAAATGTCTTGACAGTATATTTCAGTGAGCAAGGACTTAAGAGAATCTAATACATTTCTATAGGATCTAAATTACACTGATTCTGGTGTCTCAAGAGTTGTCAGGGATGTTCTCTTAAAGTGATTTTTAATTAAAATTTTAAATAATGTAGGCATAAAATGTCCTTTTTGACTTATTCTTGTCATAAATTAGTAATCCAGCAATTCCTTGAGATTTCTAATCAAGGTTTCAAACAATAGTTTGGTTTGTAGAAGTATTCAAAACAACTTGCTAAGAAACAGCCAATTCTTAGCTATCAGAATTTATTTTTCCTAAAGGCATACCTTCAAAGAAAAACTTGAAAAAATTGATGGTTTAAACAAATGTGCAATTTGATCTGTTCTTGCAAAATTTCAAAAATCTTTAAATAATTTTGAGCTCATGTAAATTTCAGGGCATGTCCTTCAAATCTTTTTTCCCTCAGAATCCAGTGAAATTTATTTCCTAATTAGGAAATAAAACCTGTTAAATCATGGCCATTTGCTTCTAGTTTGATCACCACTGATAATATGCCATTTAATTCCGTAAAAATAATCAATTCCATGGTGAGTTTGCAAATGTCCACGAAATGTGCCCCTAGTTAGTCATTGGCATGGCTTTGGAGGGTATTCCTTTATAACAGTGGTGAGTTATACCATGTGACTTACTCAAAATGGGCATAAAAGGATGTAAAACATTTGTAGCACTCAGGGGCAAGGTTTTAACAAGTAAACCTGCCATAGCTGGAAGCTTGTCAACCACATTCAGTGAGCGTAACTCCATCACAAAATAGAAACAATTGTGAGAACAAGAGGAAGCATGATTCTTTCTCAGCTTTTGAAACACCTAAATGGAGAAGCAGCAGACAAAAACTTTAAAGTATGTGACAAAAGGAAAAGCATAATTTTTTTTAATAAATTTCTTTCACTGGCAAAAACTTGAGGGAAAAATCAGAAAGTTATGAAGAAGGTGACAAAACATATCCACCATAAACTGGTTTAAGAAATATTACTATTAACAGATCATTGGGTTTCTTTCCAGTATTTATTTCTACACAGACACACATATATTTGTTCATGTATATATAAACACCTATGTGTGTACATGTTTGTATTTATATACTATATTTTATATATATTTTTTTCTCATTTGGTACTTCATGTACTATTTTGTATAATGAGATTTTTATTTCAAGTTCCAGCCTGACTACTTTTTTATAAATACAAATACTTAATCTATAGTAAAATATTAAAACTTGGATGGAGGCAAAATCCCCATTATTGAAAAATATGTATTATGCTGGTCTTGTGCCTTACTGATCTAGAAAACTCCATCTTCAGAGTCACATGTTTAGAGTCAAATAGTAGTTTGGCTTGGTTTGTTTGTTTCTTGTTGATATGGTCATTACAGAAATGGCTTTTTCTGCATATTGAGATGGTGGGTCTGTCTATAAAAATCAGTAACTGGTAAGGGCAACATTTGTGGGTAATCAGAATAATGCATTTCCTGAGTCATGAATATGTTTATTTTGAGCTAAAATGGAGTTCATAAAACAGGTTATTTTTATGGCACTGGTGAATTAAGATCAGTAAAATCCATACCTCTTTTTAAAAAGGATCATGGTTTACATTTTCTTAATTTATACTTGCTTTCTCAAATAACACTTTTTTACATGCATTTTATTTTACAGATAAAATCAAGTGATTGATTAATTTTGTTTATTTCACCTCATGAAAAATTAAGATATTTGCTATATATCGTGAATATTTACCCTAAAATGTGAAGTTAATTAAGGTAGTTGTTATGCTGATATTTCCAACTGTATTTTTTTTCATTTCAATGTCAATGTGTTTTTTTTTTTTTTTTAATTCCCAAGGGAACTTGTTAGGCACAGTGCAGATTTTATTGCAAAAATAGCTCTACGGTGACTAAGGATATACTCTTTAATATTTTAACTCACACTCACTCTGTATCACATTTCTTAATAAAGTAAAGGTTCTATTATACATATATGTACAGTTCTAATTTGATTTTACTTAGTTTTATTTTGGGTTGACAAAAATGAATATATTCAAATTGTGAATCCATATAAATGGGAAACTGTGACTTTAAATTTATTTTATTAGTGCTCTGAGGTTGATGCAATGAGGTTTATTTGGAAGATCTGGAGTACAAGCTTGTAGACAGGTATTTCTAAAGTGTACTTATCTGGTTCATTTAACTACTCTTTGCTAAAGCTCAATTTTAGAAAAATAAACTTGACTCTTAAAAAACATAAAATGAACACATATCAAAGGTTTTCTTTAACTTATTAATTAGCAAGGAGACCAGTAAGATGTTAAAACCAGTTCAAAGAAGAATTTGAGGAACTAGTGTGTGTTTGTGTGCATGTGCTAGTTGTAGAAATGAATTTGCTAATAGATATAAAACTGGTTAGTATCATATAGGACATAAAATGTTGTGTTCATTGCCTATTCTACAAGTTGTAAATCAATTGGCTGTCCACCAGACAAAATTTGTTTTTATTGTTGTGGATAAGAACAGTTTGCATGCCTTTCAGATTTCTTTAAGTTGGCTTCTGCCACTGAAGACATGTAAAATAGCCTATTTAATAGAAAGTCAGAAAAAGATGTTCAGTTTATAGAATCAGATAATCCCCAGAAGGTCTAATAAACAGTATGGCACATGACCCCAAAAGACACCCAGTGATGTGTCTCGCCCATTTCCAAGTTGGGGACATTTTTTCTTATTTGTGATGTAGCTGTGCTTTGAAAAAAT
>NW_007731700.1:81857-82929 GCF_000696425.1 Galeopterus variegatus
GGCGTCTCAGCTCACTTTCTTTCAATACCTAACCCAAATTTTTCTGTATATTTATTGAAGAAAATCCTTGTATATGTGGGCCCTTGCTTGCAGTTCAAACCCACGTTGTTTAAGGACCAACTGTATTGCTACAATATGATTTGCAGACTCCTTGCTTTCTGATATACACCTCCTAGGAGATGAGAAACTTACATTCTAAAGAAAGTACAAGCTATTAGGTTACAACATTTACTACTTTTCTCCTTGTTTCTAAAAAATACCTAAATTTCCATGTGTCATCACACTTATCCCTCTTATCTGAGAGTAAGCTGTGCTTGTTATCCTAAGGTGAAGCCTCTCTTACAAATTATTTTAAGATGTTGTGCCTCTCTCTGCTGTAAAGCTAGGGCTAGGGCTCACAGACCCCTAGAGCCCGGTGTCCAGACTGAGTCACAAACCCTTCACACACAGGTCTATGAGCTAGATAATACGAAAAGGTCCTGGGAGCTGTGGATGAAGAAATAATAGATTTTATTCAGAGCTAGGAGCAGCCGACCTAATATGGCTTCCCAAAGTGTCTCTAGAAACTTCATGCATCTGAGCCATTAGTCCTNTTTTGGTTAAATATTCCCATTATTTTAAGTATCATAAGATTCAGTACAAATGAAACACAGTACTTGATGGTCTTTTGAGAGGTTTTGAATTCTGAATTCCTAACCTGGATGCTTTGGCTTTGTTGAGCAAATGCATGGAAACTGGAATTAAATGCATGTGTGTGCACATGTATATGGTGGGGAAGTCAGTTATGTTTGGTGTAGAAAATGACCCACAGGTTATTTTACCTCCCACTGTGCCACTTTGAGTAATTTTGAACTTAATAGATTTCATAAACAAAATATCAAGGCCAATTTATCTTCATGTTTTTAAATCACTAGATTAATTAATCAATTGCATTTGACCCTTGAACAACGCTGAGGTTAGGGGTGTCTACTTCCCATGCAGTCGAAAATCCTTCTATAACTTTTGACTCCCACAACACTTAACTACTTAACTACTACTTTAGTGCTTAACTACATCACTTCTACCCCCAAGC
>NW_007731700.1:84504-94254 GCF_000696425.1 Galeopterus variegatus
CGACCTAATATGGCTTCCCAAAGTGTCTCTAGAAACTTCATGCATCTGAGCCATTAGTCCTTTATACTCAAGGCCATAACTCAAAACACCTGGGTGTACACATGCAATCACATTGGACAATAACAAGGAACACTTGTGCACATGTGCATATTTACATCAGATGCTCGGCAAGATTCTGAACATTGAGGGGCCCTGACCATTTTTTCTATATATTTCCAACAGCACCTTTGTTTAAAAAGCACACTTACATATTCCTTTTTGACCCTCCCTGAAGTGGATTGATATATGTCCCCCCAAAACTCCCTGAAACTTGAATTTTTTCCCCCAAGTTTTATGTATTAGAAACTTGGGCCTCACTGTCACTGTTAAGAGGGCGAGAGATCCTGTTATGGTCATTGAAAGGTGGGGCCTTAAAGAGGTGATTGGATTGTAGGACCGTGCAGTAGTGAATGGATTAAAAATGATGGTCGGGGGTGTGGTTCTGAGGGCTTTAAAAGAAGGGGAGAGTCTGTCTCTCTCTTGCTCTCTCTGCTTCGACCATCTTGCAATGTGAGACCCCTGGGTCACCGTCGCCACCACATGGACTTTGGACTTTTCAGCCTCAGAAATTGTAAGCAATGAATTTCATTTTCTTTATTAATCACCTAGTTCAGTGTACTTTGTTATAAACAACAAAAAAAGACTAATACACTCCCTCTCTGAAAACAAAACAACAAATCTGTACTCAGTGCCTTTGTCTAGCTTCTATTTAGTCACTTTCTTGCATTCTTCTGGAACTTCCAGACCCAGTCGTACATACTTATTGTTCCTGCATCATTACCTCATTCCAAAATCTGTAGCCCATTGAAACCTGGCTTGTATTCCTACTACACAGAAAGTCGTCTTTCTAAATCTGGTGGTTTATTTTCAAATTGTTTAATCCAATGGCCTAGTTCAGTTGCTTCTTTGAACTTCCTTCAGTTTTTTACAACCTTAACACAATCCTCCTGCCTTTCTTTCTTGAGTAATCTTTTCTTGGCTTTCAGAAAATCTTTCCACTTCACCACCTGCCCCCTCCTCACCTCCATGCCCTTACCTCTCCTCCAAACTTTGGACTTCTCCTGGTTCTGCTTCATTCCTTAATATCCTTGGCTTTCTTTCCTTCTTTTTCTTCATGCTCTCCTTGAATGATAGCATTTACTTCCAAGATTTTAAGTGCCATCTAAAGTTGTTTATTCCAACTATATGTCTCATGCACCTGACCCTTCTTCTGGGATCCACTTCTGACTTGTAATTCAAACAAACTGAATTTGTAATTAACACTTAACATGTGAAAAATAGAATTCACCCATCTTCCTTCCTCTTCCTTCTTTCTATTTCCTATCCTGACTAATGGCATTATGCCTTTAAATCAATATAAGAAAGATTAGTGTCATCCTTCTCCCTTGCCTCTCATTTCCCTACATAATCAATTGTAAGCCTTATTGATTATCCCCCTTAATGTTATCCCTACTCTAACTGTATCTATGTTCAAACTGCTATCTATTACCTATTAAAGATGTTAAAAAATATGGTGACAAACCCCTCCACAGCTATATTAGCCACATGATATGTTCCATTCTACGCTCAGTAACTAAATTTTTCACAATTCTCCAATCACCCATGAGTTTCAAAACCTCAGTCCTTTCCCCAACCTATGCTCTTTCCAGAGATTATCTTCTCATATTTTCTCAGTATAGCAAACTCTTATTCATTCATCAAGACTAGTTAAAACATCACTTTCTCTATGTATATTCTCTCAGCTCCCCCCTGTAGAATCAGGTACGCTTCTTCTGAGCATGATTCTGTTACACAGTGGGGCAATCCGTTTATGTGTGTGGCTTTCACACTATTTGAGAGTAAGTAATGTGGCTTATTTATCCTTGTCTTCTTAGCTCCTGTTGTCTTAGACAACTGTAAATTTTAAGGAATGCCTTTAGACTAAACAGAAACATTGTTTTAGAATGAAAGATTTGTCATTGTTTAGGGANCTCTATGTATATTCTCTCAGCTCCCCCCTGTAGAATCAGGTACGCTTCTTCTGAGCATGATTGTTACACAGTGGGGCACTGTTTATGTGTGTTGCTTTCACACTATTTGAGAGTAAGTAATGTGGCTTATTTATCCTTGTCTTCTTAGCTCCTGTTGTCTTAGACAACTGTAAATTTTAAGTAATGCCTTTAGACTAAACAGAAACATTGTTTTAGAATGAAAGATTTGTCATTGTTTAGGGATTATGCCATTACTTTCCCCATGTAAATTTCATCTCTTACCCTTAGAATTGGTTTTGGAGATCTTTTTAAATAAATGTGTGTGTGTGTTATGTACAAAAACATAAAATTAGTGTTACCAACAGACTAGGCTCAGCATGCCCTCTCGCACTAAACAAATGACTTGAAAGTACAAAAGCTGATGCAAGGATTGCAAGGTTTATTCACATTACTGGTACTCAACTAAATGTCTAACCAAGCAAACAAAGAGAAAAGAGGAGCAGTGGGCTCTAGTTTGTCCTAGACCCAATCTGTGGGGCCAAACCTTTCAGCTGATATGGTAATTGATAAAAACAGTTCTCCCCACTGCTGTTGGCAAAAAGAAGAAAAGTACCAACTAGATTTAAATCAGAGAAACAAAGCATAGCCAGGAGCCATCCAGGGTGCATCTACATAGGAGCAGATACAATCGAACCAAATAGCAGAAGAGGGCTCAGAAAATCGAGAAAGGCAAGGAGAATTTTAGTGGCTTCTGGACTTCCAGTCACTGCGTGGCATGGGGATGAATCCCCACCACTCTCATGGACCCGTGGTCAAGGGGATCCTGCTCATGAAGGTCTTCATGGTGTGGGACTGGTCTTTCCACCTCTGCTAGTTACCTGTCAGGGCAAGCTGCTGCCGGCCAGAGGCATGGGTCTCACAGATTGAGAGGATCTTACACTGTAGTTGTCCGGCAGTCACTTTAAAGAGGAAGAAAAGGGGAAGAAAGGAGAGTGAAAGAGAATAAGGCATTGCCTTGTCACAATTTAGGCTGGGGACTTCAGGAGAGATTTAGCAGCAACAGAGACATGGGAGCAAAATAGTCCTCAGTGGCCCCTTTCCTCTTGGAGCTAGAGTCTTCTCTGGTGCCCAAAGCTTTCTAATTTTTGCCAGTGACTACATTAGGCTTGTGGATTCCAAAGTCATAGAAATGAACAATGTACCCAGCAGTAAAGCAAGCTATGCCTTATTAAGAGAGGAGATAGACTTATGCATAAGGCAGGTAGCAACAGTAAACCTAGCCTCCTGAGGGGAGCTGTTCAGGGTCTTTTATAGGGAAAGGAGTTAAGGGGTGCAGGCCGGCGTCACTGGAGCTGGTCCGTTCTGTTCTTCCTGGTTGCATCATGGGTGCATGCTCAGTAGGCAGTGATGTTCATGATTGTCACCCCAGGAGGGTCATTGTAGCAGTCACCTTAATGCTTTGTGTGCAGGTGGGAATTCCTAAAGGGGTCTTAAGGTTAATCGGTAACTTTTACAATTATGTTAAACAAGCCTTGAGGAGGGGTTTTGCAACTCAGTAAATATCTCTTTCCTCTCTTTTCTCAAGTCTGTTTTATTAGGGCGGCCCATGGGGTAATCATTTGACCAGGGGGTCTCATGACTGATGAGTGGAAAAGCAACAAATTGTCCTCTGCCGGGAAAATGGAGTCAGTTTGGTTCACAGGCCTAGCCTCTGTTTCACTAGTAAAAATGGACTCTTTCCCAAAGCTTTATTCTCCTTCGTATATTACAGAATTTTCTTTAGAATTTTGGATTTTTGTAAACATGAACCGTTTCAATGCTTTTGGCCATGCCTCCTTTGTTGCCATGCATAAAATTCCTCTTTTGAGCTGGCACTTGTGCTCTGCTTCATGTTTGCTGCATATTTAGAATTTTGAAAAACACTAACACCCATGGCACAGCGGTTCTAAGTTTTAATTTTGATGCTACAAACGATTTTATTAATAATTTTGTTGGCAAATTTGACATACCTAAAGAAAATGATTTTAATTTACCATAATTTTTAACAAAGAATACTTGGATGAGAAAATATTATTTGCTTCTTTATGAATAGCTCGCAGATACTCTACCAGCTATAATTTAAACGTTTTCCCTATGTCCAATAAAACTACACGGTCAATAAGATATGGCTGGCCATTTGGCACACCTGAGTTCTTAAGAGGAGATAAGTATATTTTGATAAAAATAATCTCGTAACCCAATATCAGTGAGCAATTGATGAGCCATGTGCAAGTTGGCATCTCTTTTTATCTTGTAGCTATACATCAGTATCACGTTTTTTGTGAATTGTAATTCTTTGTGCAGAAAAATATTCAATGTGGCAACTTCAAAGACAACCTGCTGAGAAACCAAGAGAATATTTAATAGTGCTCATGAGCAATGAAGCATGAATGATCAAATAAAGGCCTACCAGTTAGCTATTGATTATTCTATCATGGCAGGTAACTTCAAACATCACACACAATCTTTTGAACATTACCTTCATCTCCTAATATTTCTCTCTATTACTAGAAGAAAATTGCTTTCCTTGACCTTGCATATCCGGAAAATATGTTTTTGTATTATTTTTGGATCTTATAATATTCTTTGGTGGATAAATGAGACTTATCAAGTTCAAATATGTAATAATTGTCAGGGTCTTAAAGGTAACTCTGATATCCTCCTATTAGTACAGAAGAAAATTTTCAATTTTCATAGAAAGGACATCGAGAACACCATTTAGGACTTAAAAGTTTAAATTAAAAATAGCGTTTTATTTTAAACTCTTATCATATGTGGTAGCGCCATTTGGCAAATATCCCCTAACATCCAGAAAACTAGTGAATTGTAGCTAAGTTACATTTAGCTTACCAGTTCTCATGATTACCTCTTTTTCAAAAATAACAAAAAAATACTAAAAATTAAATTTGGGACAAAAAAGGAAAATATAAAATGCTCAAATAAACACCATTCATATATGGTAACAGTCGTTAAAGTAGATAATAGCCATAAAAGAAATAAATAAGCAATTTAGCTTGAAATAAGAAGGGCCCACATAAGCACCGTCTACTATCTTACTAATCATGGTTGGAAATCATTTCACTGATTAATTATAGCTTTTACACATATTCTAAATAAAGCCAATTAAAAATTATGTAATTTGAGAAAAGAAATTTCTCTATAAGTGAAAATTAATAAAAATGTAATTAAAATTATACCATAGAAAGTTGAGGGGTTTTGCTCCTTGGTGTTCATTGTCCACCTGGGGAATACATTTATATCTTGTAAATGTTTTCATTATCATAAACGATGGTCACTAAGCAATCAATACTTACAAAATTGTGTGTAATACCTTGTCCCCCACTATAGTTGCTTTCCTGGGTTCCCAGATCTGCGTATCAGGTTGTTTCTTCTACCAGAAACTAACAAAAGCAAAAACTGCTACTATCTTGGCTGCAACTAAAGATGGTTCATTTTTATAGGTGACCAATTCAATTCTATTTTATTTATCTATTTATTTACTTTATTACTTTCTGTATGACATATTGGAATTTTAAAAAACAAGCTGAATGCTATAGTAGAAAGTAAAGAAGAAATGCTTTAGGAGGCTGAGATTAGACAAGAGAATCTATACACATATATAAGTGAATTGATTTACTTTATTACTTTCTGTATGACATATTGGAATTTTAAAAAACAAGCTGAATGCTATAGTAGAAAGTAAAGAAATGCTTTAGGAGGCTGAGATTAGACAAGAGAATCTATACACATATATAAGTGAATTGCTCATATTAGTTCAGAGAGCTTATGATTCATGATATACTCACTTATAAGAAATAATAAATCAGTATATAGAAGTATTCTTTATGTATTTGTTTTGATTCATTACAGCAATGTATTTTTTCACAGGATTTACATAGCATAGCATGGGTTAGAAGACAATAATAAACTTATCTTTTTTTCTATAGAATCTTCTGTACTGTGAGATTTACCAGTATTTTTCAAAACATATAAATAAAAATAGCCCTTCCTTACATTTGTGCAGCACTCCTACTTCTAAAAGCTTCGTGATCCACCATTTCAATCATTTCCATGGCAACCATGTATGTCAGGCTTCTAGAAACTAAATATTACAAAGTAAGATAGAAAATCCAGGTAAAGTTTTGTATGCTTGCTTACCTAGGTAAATCGTTATGTCTGACAAATGCTCCAAAGGTCAATGTTTTGATGAGACTCCTCAGAAGGAAAGATACAGTCGATATTACGTTCTGAAATTCCTCAGGATAATAATATCAATTTTTTAAAAAAAATTAAGGTTTGCGAGAAACAACAGTTTCTTGACTCTTTTCTAGCCTCTCCCCTGTCAAATCCTCTCCAATTCATGGCAAATCTTTATAAAGTTGTTTAGATTAAACAGATTGTTAAAATTTCATAGTTAAACAGATAAATAAAACTGGGAACTAATAAAAGATTAATGTATGTTTATTAATTCTACATACATCTATTTGTTAAGTACCTACGAAGTTTTACTTACTGTTCCGGGCATTGAAGCAGCAGTGAACAAAAAAGATAGGCTTTCTTCTTTCGTGGTAGTTATATTTTAGTGGGAGAAGAAAAACAATATTAACAATAACAGTGGTAAAGCCCATAAAGAAAATGATACCAGAAGATTTGGTTAGAAGAGAAGACATGAATGTTTGCTATTAAGAAAAAAATGGCATTTCAAAGAGATTGAATTTAAACTGTGACTAAAAACTTTCCTAATGTTTTATAAATCCCTGACACCTGAAAGAAAAAAAAAAAAAAAGAAAAAAAGAAAAAGAAAAGGCCTGCCAGACACAATAAACCAGAGAGTCATCAGCAATAAAGGGCATGATATGAGGTAATGTGATACTAAAGAAAACTGATTCCTCCTATTTGTAATCAGCAAGTCCTACTCTACCTCTGCCTGTCAATGAGACAATCTGGTCCCACATACCTCTCTAATTTTAAGATCAGCTTGTCAATTTCTACAAAGAAATCACCTGGGATTTTAATGGGAATTACGTTAAATCTGTAGGTAAATGTGGGGACTATATCTATTAATTTGTAAGGGCTGCCGTAACAAAGTAGAAGAGGCTTGGTGGCTTAAACAACAGAAATTTATTTTCTCACAATTCTGGAGGTTAGAAGTTCAAGATCAAGATGTCAGCAAGGTTGTTTTCTTCTGAAACCTCTCTAGGTTTAAAGATGGTCATCTTCTCCCTGTGTCGTCAAATAATTTTTCCTCTGTATATATCTGCATCCAAATTTCCTCTTCTTATAAGGACACCAGTTGAATTGGATTAGGCCCACCCTGATGACTTTATTTGAAATTAATTACCTCTTTACAGAGCATATCTCCAAATATAGTCACATTCTGAGGTACAAGGCGTTAAGACTTCAACATATAAATTTGAGGGGGGGGGGCAAAATTCAGACCAGAACAATAGCCATCTGAACAATATTAAATCTTGCAATCTATGAACACAGAATAACTTTCCATTTGTTTTGAGCTTCTTTTTTTCAAAGATGTTTTGTAATTTTTAGAATATGTGTTATACACTTATTTTGTTAAATTTATTCCAAAGTATGTTATTACTTCTGATGCTATTTTAAATAAAATTGTTCTCTTAATTTTATTTTCAGGATGTTCATTGCAAATGTATAGAAATACACTTGAATTTTGTATATTTGGTATCTTGCAAGCTTTCTGCACTTGTTTATTAGTTTTTTAATAGTCTTTTAGTCAGATTCTTATGGTTTTGTGTATATAATATCATGTCATCTAGGAACAGAGATAGTTTTAATGCCTTGTTCTCAATTTAATACCTTTTCTTTCTTTTTCTTGCCTGATTTCCCTAGCTAGAACCACCAAAACAATAATAAGTAGAAACAGCCAGAGAAGACATTTTCGTTTATAATCTTAAGGAAAAATAATTTAATTTTTTATTGTTAAGTATAATGATAGTGTGGGTTTTTGTAGATACCCTTTAATAGACTGAGGAAGTTTCCTTTTACTACTACCTTGTTGAACATTTTAATCATGAATGTGTCAAATTTGGTCATGTACTTTCTCTGCATTTATTGAGATGATCGTGTGGGTTTTCTTTTTTATTCTCTTGACATGGTGTATTACATTAATTAATTTTTGGATGTTCAACCAACCTTGCATTTCTAGGATAAATATCACTTGGTCATTTCTAGGATAAATATCACTTGGTCATGGTGTATAGTACTTTCACTTTGAAAAACAATTATGCTGGATATGGGACTTTTGGATTTTTTCTCTGAGCACTTTTAGTATATTTTCCCACCATCTCTGGCCTCCATTGTTTCTGAAAGAATGTCCATTGTTAATCTTACTGGGGTTTCATTGTAAGTAATAAATCATATTTCTCTTGCTGCTTTTACAACTTTTCTCCTCATTTTTGTCTTTCAGGATTTGTATTAGGGTGTGTCTGTGTGTGGATCTCTTTGTTTTTAATGCTAGTTGAAGTTTGTTAAGCTTTTTGGATATGCTTGTTGTTTTTTTTTAATAAGTTGAGAGAAGTTTTCAGGCATTATTTCTTTGAATATTTTTCTTCTCTTTTATTGCTCTCTTCTCCTGTTACATGTATGGTGGTGCACCTAATGGTGTTCTACATTTCTCTGAGATTGTTATTCTTCATTGTCTTTACTCTTAATAAATTGAGAGAAGTTTTCAGGCATTATTTCTTTGAATATTTTTCTTCTCTTTTATTGCTCTCTTCTCCTGTTACATGTATGTTGGTGCACCTAATGGTGTTCTACATTTCTCTGAGATTGTTATTCTTCATTGTCTTTACTCTTTTTAAATTGCATAAACCCTATCAATCTATCTTTAAGTTCACCAGTTATTTCTACTGCTAGTCCATATCTATTGTTGAGTCACTTGAGTAAGTTTTTTATTTTAGTTATTTTACTTTCAACTCCAGAATTCCATTTTGTTTCTTTATTGATATTGTCTATTTGATAAGATAGTGTTCAAATTCTTTGTTAAATCTAATGTTTTGTCACTCTTACAGTTTCAATCCATTGCTTTCTCTCTGGCATATGGGCATATGAGTCATACTTTCCTGTTTTTTTTTTTTGTTTGTTTGCTTGTTTTTTTCAGTCGAATCATTTTTGTTAAACTGTTTATTTTAGATAATATATTGTGGTGACTCTGGGTTGTGCTTCATACTTGTATCTGCTTTCTGGACAATTTTTGTAAAGTCTACATTCCTTGAATTGTGAATCCTGTGTTGTTACTCCTCAGAGGACCCAGGCTTGGGCATGTGCACAATCATTCTGAAATGCCATGGGTCTTAGCAGGCCTCTCCTCTTTGACCTTTTCATTTTTTAATCTAACCACACCTAGCTATTAAGCTTCACTAAGTTGCATCTAATTGCTTCATTATTTTTAACAATGTCTTGGTGCATAAGTTGTTCAACAGATTTAAATAAGGCTCCTTTATAGGTATAGTTCTTGATGACAGTGCTTGAGAATTTTTTTCTCAACAGGAGAGCTCTTAGCTATTTCTTTCTCTGGTTGTCTCTCTTAAGCTAGCATGCTAATGTTTAGTTTATATCTCTAATGATGCTACCAATTTCCCCTTAATGACTTTTCGAAAAGAATCTCCATTGTTTTTGAGAGCTTTCTTAGGCATTTATTTTGGAGAGGTTTGGAGATTTCTGTTTTATG
>NW_007731700.1:94528-101697 GCF_000696425.1 Galeopterus variegatus
TTGTTTTTGAGAGCTTTCTTAGGCATTTATTTTGGAGAGGTTTGGAGATTTCTGTTTTATGTCCTACCATCCCCCCCCTGGGAAAAATCTCTGAGCCAGAGTTCCTGAGCTGGGTACAAGAACAGTTACATTTTTCTCTCCGTGTGCACCTCTCTGGTTGCCTTTTCTCTCCTTGGCTTATTTATCCTGCCCTACAAATAAACCAGTTGAAGGCAATTAGGGTCCCAGTGTTCTCAGTATTCTCTGCCCCACAAATGGAGGTAAGGTGTGAGAAGGGATCTATTGACCTTTTAACTGATATTAAGCTTCTGTAACAAGTAGCTGGTGGGTGGGTGGGGGTACGGGTGAGGATTTGATGAGAAATGCTGACACCCTGCTTTTCCTGAAAATATACCAAAAATACTGTAAGTCTTGATTGATTGCTGGGGTAAAGGAAACCTTGTGTTTTTGGCTGCACCACACTGTAATGGGGTTTCCATCATGCTTTGCTGGGTTGAGAAGATGGAGGAAGTAGTTTATGCTTCAAATGCCACCAACTCCCACTGTTTTTACTGGATGTTAGTAGATTTTTATTTTTTTTCATTTTGCTGTATGCACTTAGGACCATTTCTAGAGATTTTAACTTCTTAAAAATGATTTTTATGAGTTTCCCTTGAAAATAATTCTGCAGAGCTTCTCCCTTTTATATTTTGGAGGGGAAATTTGTTTTTCAATTTTATTTGTATTTTTGTAGGGTATATTATAGTATCAATATGTATATATACTGCACAATGAATCACTTAGAGAGGATAGCATAGTTTTATGTGCATTAATCCAACCCTTCTCTTCCTCCTATCCTCTCCTCTCCCAGCCTCTGGTAACCGTTATTCTACTCTCTACTTTTAGTGAATTTTCTTTTTCTTTTTCTTTCTTTCTTTTATTTTTTTTTTTTTGATTCCACATAAGTGTGGGGCCATGTGGTATTTGTCTTTCTGTGACTGACTTACATCACTTGATATGATCATTTCCAGTTACATCCATGTTACTGCAAATGACAGGATATCCTTTTTTCTTTACAGCTGAATAATATTCCATTGTGT
The DNA here is from genome assembly GCF_000696425.1 of Galeopterus variegatus. Taxonomy (NCBI): domain Eukaryota; kingdom Metazoa; phylum Chordata; class Mammalia; order Dermoptera; family Cynocephalidae; genus Galeopterus; species Galeopterus variegatus. The sequence continues at coordinate 95,608 of NW_007731700.1, forward strand.
ATATGTACCACTGTTTAAAAAAAGTTGTTTAATTGAAACACGATTAATTGTACACATCTGTGGGATACCGTGTTGAATATCAATGCCTGTGTACAATATGTGATGCTCAAATCAGGATAATTAATATATTCAACATTACACAGTATAATCACTTTTTGTGGCTTTTTATCAATTTCTTGCCAAACACCCCTTCTTCTCCTCCTTTCCCATCTCTGATAACCTCAGTTCTGTTCTCTCTTTTTGAAAGTTCAAAGTATTATTGTGATTGTTGCAACTGCCTTTCTTTCTTTTCTTTTTCTTTTAATTTTATTTGTTTATTTATTTATTTTCATAGCTCCCACTTATGAGTGACGACATGCAGTATTACTTTTTCTGTGCTTGGCTTATTTTACTTAACACAATTTTCTCTTAGCTCATCCATGTTAATGCAAATGGAAGAATTTCATTATTTTTTAAGGCAGAGTAGTATTCCATTAAGAATAGATATACCACATTTTCCTTACCCAGTCATTTGTTGCTGGACATTTATGTTGATTCTAAACACTCAGCTATTGTACATAGAGCTGTGATAAACATGGGAGTGCAGATATCCTTTTGGACATGATGATTTACATTTCTTTGAGTCTATACCCAGCAGTAGGATTGCTGGATTGTATGGCAGTTTGGTGTGTAGTTGTTTGAGGAATCTCCATACAGTTTTTCATATAGCTGTACTAATTTACAATCCTACCAATAGTGTGGGAGTGTTCCCCTTTTTCTGCATCAGTGCCAGCATTTGTTATTCTCTATCTTTTTGATAATAGCTTATCTAACTGGGGAGAGATGATATCTCAATGTGGTTTTGATTTGCATATCCCTGTTGCTTAGTGATGTTGAGCTTTTCTTCATGTGTCTCTTGACCATTTGTATATCTTCCTTTGAGAAATGCCTATTCAGCTCCTTTGCTCAATTGTTAATTGTGTTATTTTTTTTTTATTATTAGGTTCTTTGAGTTCTTTTTACAGTCTGGGTATTAATCCCTTGTCAGATTCATGGTTTGCAAATATTTTTTACCACTCTGTAGTTTTCTGTTCACTCTATTATTGTTTCTTTTGCTCTGCAGAATCTTTTCAGTTTGATGTAATCCCACGTTTATTTTTTTATTTTTGTTGATTGTGCTTTTAGAGTCTTATTCATAAAGTCTTTGCCCAGTCATACTTCCTGAAGTATTTCCCTCTGTTTTCTTATAGGTGTTTTATAGTTTCAGGTTTTATATTTAAGTCTTTAATTCATTTTGAGTTGATTTTGGTATTTGGTGAGAGATACAGGTCTAGTTTCGTTCTTCTACTATGGATGTCCAGTTTTTCTAGTACCACTTATTAAATAGGCAGTTTTTTCCCATTGTATGTTCTTAGTGTCTTTGTCAAAGATCAGATGGTTGTAAGTATATGGGTTGATTTCTGGGTTCTCTATTCTGTTACATTGGTCTAAGTGTCTATTTTTATGCCAGCACCATGCTGTTTTGGTTAATATACCTTTGTAGTATGATTTCAGGTCAGGTAGTATAATGCCTCCAGCTTTGTTTTATTTTTTTGCTCAGGATTGCTTTGGCTATTTCACATCTTTTGTTTTTCCATATGAATGTTAGGATTGTTTTTTCTACTTTTATGAAGAATGTCATTGGTATTTTGATGGAGATTGCATTCATTCTATAGACAGCTTTGCTTAGTATGGGCATTTTCACGATGTTGATTCTTCCAATCCAAGGACATGGAATGTCTTTACATCTTCTTGTGTCCTCTTCAATTTATTTCAGCAAAGATTTATAGTTCTCATTGTAGACATCTTTCATGTCTTTGGTTAAGTTGATTCCTATATATATATGTATGTATATATATATATATATATGTGATTATTTTAAATGTGCTTGCTTTATGGATTGCTTTTTTGTTTAGCTCATTGTTGTAGTATAAAAACCCTACTGATTTGGGGGTGTTGATTTTTATTTTGCAATATTATTGAAATTCTTAATCAGCTCTAAGAGTATTTTGGTAGAGTCTTTAGGTTTCTCTATATGTAGGATCATGTCATCTGCAAACGTGGACAGTTCAATTTTGTGTTTCCCAATCTGGATGCCCTTTATTTCTTTCTCTTGCCTGAATGTTTTGCTAGTACTTCCAATACTATGTGAAACAGGTATGGTGAGAGTGGGCATCCTTGTCTTGTTCCTTTTCTTAAGGGAAAAGTTTTCATTTTTTCCCCATTGAGAAGGATATTGGCAGCGTGTTTGTCATATATGCCTGCTATTGTGTTGAGATATTGTCCTTCCATGCCTAATTTGCTGACAGTCTTTATCATGAAGGGATGTTGAATTTCATTAAATGTTTTTATGTGTCTATTGAGATAATCATATGGTTTTTGTCCTTGATTTTGTCGATGTGGTGTATCACATTTATTGACTTACATATGTTGAACCATCTTTACATCTCTGGGATGAATCCTACCTGATCTTGGTGTATAATTTTTTTATGCATTGCTGTGTTCTGTTTGATAATATTTTTTTGAGGATTTTTATGTCTATATTCATNATGTTGAACCATCTTTACATCTCTGGGATGAATCCTACCTGATCTTGGTGTATAATTTTTTTTATGCATTGCTGTGTTCTGTTTGATAATATTTTTTTGAGGATTTTTATGTCTATATTCACCAAATATATTGGCCTGTAGTTTTCTTTTTTGTTGTATCTTTGTGTGGTTTTGGCATCAGGATGATGCAGGCCTCATGGGATGAATTTGGGAGAATGGCCTCTGTTTTAATTTTTTGGAATATATTGAAGAGAATTGGTATTAATTCCTCTTTAATGGTTTAGTAGAATTATTTTGAAATAGTTTCTTTCCATCTACTAATTTTGGGATTGGATTGTTCTTGTTTTCCTATTTCTTTGAAGTGTACTCTTAGGTCATCTATCTGAAATCTTTCTATTTCTTGATGTATGCATTCATGGCAATAAACTACCCTCTTAGTACTGCTTCTGTTGTATCCCACATGTTTTGGTATGATGTGTTTATTTTTATGAGTTTCAAGAAACTTTTTGATTTCCTGTTTAATTTCTTCTTTGACCCATAGATTCTTCAGGGGCTTTTTGTTTAATTTACATGTGTTTGTGTAGTTTTTAGAGTTTTACTTGTTTTTGAATTCTAGTTTTAATCTTTTATGGTCTAAGAAGATACTTGAAATGATTTCAAATTTTAGAATTTGTTGAGATGTGAATTGTGACCTACCATCTGCTCTATCCTGGAAAATGTTTAATATACTGATGAGGAGAATATATATTCTGTAGGTGTTGGATAAAATGTTCCGTAGATATCTGCCTACTGGTCTAAACTGTGGTTTGAATCCTGTGTTTCTATTGATTTGTTGCCTATGTAACTTGTCCAGTATTGAAAGAGATGTGTTCAGGTTCCAAAACATTATCATATTTGGGTCTATCTCTTTCTCTAGGTGTAATAGTGTTTGCTTATATATCCAGGTGCTCTGGTGTTGGGCACATATATATTTATGATCATTCTGTCTTCTTGCTGGACAGATTCCTTTATCTTTATATAGATGCCTTCTTTGTCTGTTTTTATGGTTTTTGGTTTCAAGACTATTTTATAGGATATAAGAATAACCATTCCTGCTTGTTTTTGGTTTTTGTTTACATGGTATATTTATCCCTTCATTTTTAGTCTGTGTGTGTCTTTATAGGTGAGGTGAGTCTCTTGTAGACAGCATATAGTTGTGTCTACTTTTCTAATCCAGTCAGTCTGTGTCTTTTGAGTGGGGAATCTAATCCATCTACATTTAGTGTTGCTACTGAAATGTATTGTCTTACTCCTGACATTTAATTGCTTTTTTTTAAAACAGTGATTTAAATTTCTTTTGATCCTTTCTTCCCCTTTATCATTAGATTTTGGTAGGCGTTCGTACTTTTTCTTTCTTTTTTTTTTTTTGAGGTCATATGATATAGTTTTTTCCTCTTTCTCACTTGCATATCTTTGCTACCAATGATATTTGTTCTTTCTCATATAATCATGGTTGTGATTATAATTTTTTGGGCTTCAGGTGCAGGGTTCCCCTAAGGATTTCTTGCAGAGCTGGTTTTGAGCTGGGGGTGAACTTCCACAGCTTTTGCTTGTCTGGGAAATACACTATTTCCCCTTCATTTCTGAAGGGATAGCCTCTCTGGGTATAGCAGTCTTGGCTGGCAGTTTTTTCTTTTAGTACTTTCAATATGTCATCCTGTTCTCTTCTGGCCTGTAGGATTTTTGCTGAGAAGTCTGCTGTTCTGATGGAGACATCTTTGTAGGTGACTTTACATTTTTTTCTTGCTGTTTTTAGGATTCTCTCTTTGTCTTTGAGTTTTGACAATTTGACTACAATGTGTCTCAGAAGGAACTTTTTGGATTAAATTTGTTTGTGGATCTTTGAGCCTCTTGGATCTGTAAGTCTGTATGTCCACAAATCCCTGGGCTTTTTTCCCACTTTTATTTCTTTGAATATATTTTCAATGCCTTTTCTCTTCCTCTTCCAGATCACCCATGATTCAGATGTTTGTGCACTTAAAGTGGTCTGCTCAGATTTTCTTCAACTTTTCTTTTTTCTTTGTGTGTGTGTGTGTGTGTGCTTGGATTATTTCTAAAGCACTGTCTTCAAGATCAGAAATTCTGTCTTCTGCTTACTCTAGTCTGCTGCTTACTCTAGTCTGCTGCTTACTCTCTCAATTGTAGTTTTTATTTCATTGAATGATTCTTTCAGTTCCAGCAGTTCTGTTACATTCTTTTCTATAGTATTTATCTCTTTGTAAATTTCCTTCTTCTTATCCTGGATTGGTTTTTCTCATTTTGTTGTGTTGCCTAACTGAATCTTCTTGTATTTCACTGACTTTCTTTTAGACTGTTACTCAGAATTCCCTTTCAGACATATCAAGGGTTTCCTTTTGTATGGGTTCTGGCATTTTAGAATTATATTTCCTTTGATGGTGTCATATTTTCTTGTTTTTTTTTTTGTAGTTGTTTTTGTTGTTTTCATATTTCTAGTATTCCTACATAGATGCCTAGTCATGTGGTAGTTGCTTATTCTATTACCCTAGAGTGGCTTTTGTGTAGAGAGACTACCTCTTGCAGATGTCATATGTTGCCTGTTGTGTGGGACGTTTTAGTTATGGTTATGGGTAGACTCAGTAATTCTAGGTAGACTCAGTATTTCTGGGGGATGATGACAGCTATGTCTGTGGCTGGGGCCATTCAGGTGGGTGGGTGTCATGTAGACAGCTGGGGCAGATGGTGCTACACAGGTGGCAAGATGGAAGGGACCATTCTGGTAGCAGGTCTTTAGGTATATGTTGTGTTTGTGTGGGTGGGTGGGTGGGTGGGTGAGTCTGTTTGCTTCTGAACCAATTTTTAGGTCATTTACTTCTATTTCTGTGAAGATTGTCATTGATATTTTGATAGGGATTGCAATAAAGGTGTAGATTGCCTTGGGTAAAATGGGCATTTTGATGATGTTGATTCTTCCAACCCACGAACCTGGAATATCTTTCCATTTATTTGTGTCCTCTTTAATTTTTTTCACCAATGTTTTATAGTTTTCATTATAGAGGTCTTTCACCTCTTTGGTTAAATTTACTTTTAGATATTCCATTTTGGGGGTAGCTATCATAAATGGGATTTCTTTCTTAATTTCTTCTTCAGCTGTTTTGTTATTGGCACATAGGGAAACTATTGATTTTTGTGTGTTGATTTTGTATCCTGCCACTATACTGAGTTCATTTATTAATTCTAGTAATTTTTTGTGGAGCCTTTAGGGATTTCCTCCTTTCTGACTTGGATGTCATTTATTACTTTCTCTTGCCTTACTGTGCTGGATAGAACTTCCAGTACTGTGTTGATTAAGAGTGGGAAAAGTGGTCCTCCTTGTCTTATTCCAGATCTTAGAAGAAAAGGCTCTAATTTTATCCATTCAATATAATATTAGCTGTGAGTTTGTCATATGTGGCCTTTATTGTTTTGAGGTATTCTTCCTATACCTAGTCTTTTTTTTTTTTTTTTTTTTTTTTTTTTTTTTTTT
>NW_007731700.1:102697-114848 GCF_000696425.1 Galeopterus variegatus
TTTTTTTTTTTTCTTTTTGTCTTTTTTACTGACCGGTAATGGGATCGCAACTCTCGGTGTCGCGCCCATACCGGGGACCGGCAACGGGATCGCAAGCCTCGGCGTTGCTCCCGCGCCTCGCTCAGCCAGTGAGCGGGAGCCGGTCTGTATGTGGGATCCGAACCCTCGGACGGGAGCGCCGCCGCGCTTCCCAAGCGGCGCACTATCCAGTGCGCCACCAGGCCGGCCCATATACCTAGTCTTTTGAGTGTTTTTTTTTTTTATCGTGAGAGAGTGTTGGATTTTATCAAATACTTTTTCTGCATCTATTGAAATGATCATATTTTTTTTTCTTTGTCCTGTTAATGTTATGTATCACATTTATTGATTTGTATTGTTGAATCATTCTTGCATCCCTGGGATGAATCCCAGTTGATCATGGTGAATGATAATTTTAATGTGTTGTTGAATTCTGTTTGCTAGTATTTTACTGAGGATCTTTCTGTCTGTGTTCATTAGGGATATTGGTCTGTTGTTTTCTTGTTGTATCTTTTTCCAGTTTTGGGGTAAGGTTAATGTTGGCCTCATAGAATGAAATTGAAAGTGTTCCCTCCTTTTCAATTTTTTGGAAGAGTTTGAGAAGAATTGGTATCAGTTCTTCTTTAAATGTATGGGAGAATTTAGCAGTAAAGCCATCTGGTCCTGGCGTATTCTTTGGTGGGAGAAATTTTATTACTGCTCCAATATCATTACTTGTTTTTGGTCTGTTTAGATTTTCTGGTTCTTCATGGTTCAATCTTTGTGTTTTAGTCTGTTTCTGCTGTTTATAACAAAAATATCTGAAACTGGGTAATTTTTAAGGAAATGATATTTATTGCTCACAGTTTTGGAGTCTGGGAAGCCCAAAGTCCAGGAAACACATCTGATGAGGGCCTCCTTTGGTGGTGACTTCAGCAATGCAAGATGTTACATTGCAAGAAAGGCAGAAGTAAAAGAGAGAGAGAGAGCTTCTCATGTACTCCCCTTTTAAAGTCATCAGAACCACACCTGCAACCACCATCTAACCATCAAATGGATTAGTCTATTCACTATGGCATGTTTCTTACAATCAAATCACCTCTTCAAGTCCCCATTCTCATAATGGGATTTCCCATCCTCAACAGTTACAGTGGAGATTAAATTTCAATGAGTTTGGTGGGGATGTTAAACCCACAGCACTTACTAAGTTGTATGTCTCCAGGAATTTATTCATTTCTTCTCGGTTTTCCAGTTTGTTCACATATAGTTGCTTTCTGTAATCTCTTATGGTCCTTTTTTATTTTTGTGGTATCAGTTGAAATGTGCCCTTTTTCATTTCTGATTTTATTTATTTGAGTCCTTTCTGAGACTACTTTTTAAAATGACCATCTGTCCTAGTCTGGTTTATGTATGCATCAACGTGCTGAGGGACTTATATACTTAATTTCGCAGAGTTTATTACTAAGGTTCTGTGAATTAGAATGAACTTTAAGTGATAAGAATGCGTTTTAAGTAGGGAGATGGTTACCCAAATTTTTCATTAATAAATTGTATGTCTTGTTCTTCAATCCTCTCTACTTAGTTTGATGGTCCACTTTGTATATCAAGTGACCAGATTTTCAACCTGTTTTAGCTTTCTAACAATAATCAGACCCTGGACTATCTACGAATAGCAAATCTTTATTGATATATACCCATACTCTATGTATCATCTATTTTGGTATTAGGGCATGATGATACAGATATGTGTTTGGACTGAGGTACTCATGAATAGCATTCAAGAATGGTGTCTTGGAGACTGGGCATTACTCAAAGATATCAAACAAAAACTACTATTTGAGCTACCTGCTATTTCCTGTCTGCAACAAGTGCTACCAGAATTTTCAAACACACAGAAAAGTTGAAAGAAAGAAAAATAAAGATGTATACACCAAATATCTATTCAACAGTTATTGCTGTTACTGTGATTAAGCAAATATTCTGATGTATTTCCTTTATTTGTCTTGCTTTCTATCTTGCTGAATTTTTAGAAAGCAACTTACAAGGGTGTTTCAAAAAGTTTGTGACAAAAAAAGAATTAAAACATCATATGAATCTTTTCATGAACTGTTTGAAGTACCTCATACATACTTATAATTCTTCATTCCTAAATTCTTTATTATGCATTTTTTTTTCCTTTTTGTCTTTTTTCGTGTCCGGCAACGGATCGCAACCCTCAGTGTTACGCCCGTACCGGACCGGGACCGGCAACGGGATCGCAACCCTTGGTGTTGCTCCTGCACCTCCCTCAGCCAGTGAGCGGGAACCGGTCTGTATGTGGGATCCAAACCCTCGGCGGGAGCGCCACCGCACTCACAAGCAGCGCACTGTAGCAGTGCGCCACCGGGCCGGCCCCATATTATGCATTTTTAAAGATATTACTAGTTCTTAATAACTAGTATTGCTATCTTTAGTATTTCTATCCAAAAGAAAACTTTCACATCTATGAGGGTATTTTAAAAGTTCATGGAAAAGTAGAATTAATACAAATATTTTTATGAACACTTTAAAATGTCTTTGTATATGCATTTCATTTTCTCAGAAAGTGAAATCTTTAGAGACTTCGTAGCAAATACAGTACTTTGGCTCTTCAGAAGTAACCTAGGGCTCTGATTTATTCGTATACATAATTTAGGCACTTGTTGAAAATTTACAATAATAGTGAAATACTTATTAACATATAAAGGCAGAAATCAGGTTATTTCCAAAGAAACTGATACATTACCAAATTGACAACCATGAGGTTTTTTTTTTCTTTTAGCATTTGATTTATGACATTAAAATAATAAAAAATAACTACTGAGTTTTTAATGGTAAACACAGTTTAAATGTTAGTCATGAATTTAAACAATAAAGTTAATTTAGTTCAAGAAAGTGAGACTTTTATTAGCTTAGTTTGAAAATTGCATGTTCCCCCATGAGTGAATTTAAATGAGCTTTATTGGCTGTTAAGCCATTAATCAAGCTTTTATTTGTATTTGGAGAGTGTTTGGCATCATTCAGGTAACCTTTTTGTAAATTATGTGGTTTCTGCATCTGTTCTCTTTCTGTTTTGGCTAATGAAAACCAACATTCATGAATGGTGAATTTGAGGGTGGTCTTCCATGTTCGCTAATGAGTCGATATTTGATTTCTCAACACTAACTTTCCTTTAAACCTCATATAATTATGTTTTGTGAAAATCTTCTTTTATTTTTTAATTGTGGCATATATATATATATCCATCCCTGCCATTGTCAGAATATAACTGCTCCTTGCTTGTTCTATTCTGAATTTTGAGGAGACTCTACTTTTATCTATGGGGTGAGATTTGTGAAGTTGTAGACAACAAGACACAGGGATGACACTGGATGAAGATGCAAACACAGAAAGGCATGAGAAATCTTTATAATGTTTCCCTTTGATTTGGTAGGGTTTTTTAGTCTGTTAGCTGACTGTTTCGCTTTTACTGTTTTAGCAAGGACAAGGTTGTTAGCCTCCATAGACAGAGAGGTGAATAGACAACACAATCTCAGCATTTATATTGGGAAATATCTCAAGGAATTTGTTATGCAGCTTTTACTAATTCTTGCTTAGTCTAGAATTACCTGATTATTACTTTATTTTGCCTATTTTATCACTTGACGAGTGGCTTTTGTGGAAATTATTCCTGATCCACTGCCAGTCACCTCTCCATGCTAGTCATTTTCTGCCTTCTCCCCGGAATGGCTTAGTACTGGTGATGTCTGCAACAGGAAAAGGATTTACTTCAAATAGAGCATTAAATTAAACGTGAATCAATATTACAAATTAGTTGCCTGTAATTCAGTAGGTGGCAGTGTTTCCATTTTGACTAAATCCAGGACCTGAAATATATACAACCTTAGATAGAAGAGGCAAGACCAGTGTTAGGCATAAGGAGAGTGCTCAACATAGTGTGATTTGAGGACACTGAAAAGTCTTTCTCACATGAAAATAGTTTTCTGAACAGGTGCCCACATGGCCCGAAATCAGTAGTTGTTGCTCTTCAAGGGCCTTTTAAGATGGTTTGATTCGTTGTAGCCAGCACAATGGCTTTGTTATAGGAAACAATGTGTTGAATGTGTTTGTGTATGGGAAGGAGCATGCAGTGGTTATGGAAGAGAACAGAAGATTTGGGATTCAGGGTCCTGTCTGGCTTTTAGGTAAGGAAACTAAGTGATGGTGAAAGCAGGGAATGGAAAGAGGAAGAAACCCACATTCCCAGACTTCCTTATATTTATACTGTCATTTATACATTACTTAAAAGACATAATCATGTTTAAGGAAGAATGAAAATTTCACTTAAATATCTGTTTGTGTACTTTTTAAAGCAGGAACTCTATACTTTCTAATCCTTAGTTTATGCCTATACACCAGCATTTTCTCTGTAAGTCTAAAATTATACATGGTATTAAACTGCAACCTATTCCTCAATAACATTTCCTGATTTGTATGTTAATAAAGTAACAACTTAAGCTTTCATGGTTATTGCACAATAATTCAAAAATTTCTTCTTGTGTGTTATTTTCTGTGGCTTAACTTTTGGTCACACATACATCCACACACAGACACACACAGAAAACTGAGGCTGGGGCTTTAGCATGCAGTACATTGAAATGATAACAATGTTTTTGATCCTGGAAATGTCTACTAATATTAGAACATCAAATAAAAATAATTGAATATAAAACACTTTGATCATCTATGTTGGAGATTACAGATTATGCATTTTATGTCCATGCTTTTGACAAACATACACAGACACACAAAAACTTTTGAGAAGTGTTAAAGACAAAGCCATTTATTATGCAATTAGGGAACTTTTGTAAGCTGTTATTACTTTGGTAAAATCACAGGGTTTGGAGGTTGGTAATTTAACTAACTGGAGATACAACTGGACACCATAAGATTTATGACCGAATGCTTTTCTGGAATTCAGATATACTACTGATTCATCTATCCATCTATACATCCAGTTATTCCTGAAACATTGGTTGAAAGCCTAATAAAATCACAGAGAGATAAACATGGCAGACAAAGCTCCTGCTCTCCTACAGCTTACATCTTACTGGGAAAAAGATACTACGAGTAAATGAATGAAGTAGATACATTTCATGATTCCAAAGTGATATATGCCTGGATAGACATAAATATATACTGGATATATGATTTGTGTCCCTGTTGGTATTTTTGGTAGAGTAGTCAGGAAGTCTCTCTGTAGAGATCATATCCAATTGTAAAAAAAAAAGCAAAAATCCCCCAAACAAACAAAAAAACCTCTTTTAAAAATATGGAGAAGTATTTCAGGCAGAGAGAGCAACATGTATAAAGGTGTATAAACAGAAATAATTGAAACAGATAGAAGGCTATTCATTCATTCACTCAGTAGCTATCCCAATGCTTGGTATGTACCAGGTACCATGCTAGGGTAATGTTGGGGTACTTGGCACTTTGCCAATAGCATTTCAATTATCTTTTTCTAACAAGAGTAGATCAAAAGTTCAGGCTCTAAAATCATGCTTGTACTTAAATTCTGACTCTGCTGATTATTATGTGTATGATTTTGGAGACCTTAGTGAACTTTGTATGTCTTGGTTTCCCATCTGTACAATGGGAATGGTTTTTCTTGTTTCATAGGATATTTGTAGGGTTAGGTGAATGAATTTTTAGAGAGACATTAGAGTAGTGTCTGACACATACTAAGTACTCAATAAATGACAGTTTCTCTTGTTATTTTAGTGACCTTACTGTTCTACTGCACTCTTAAAATGCTCGTAAATTTTCTTTATAGTAAATTGCTTTTGAATTTTTTCTAGGAGTCCTGTTTTGAAATTTGTCTTTTTTACTTTGGAAACAATAAGAACATTGAGCCACATTCAGTTCATTCCACGTTCTCCATGATTCCCCAAACAGTACCAGTGACCTGCCCCATAACCATGTTTGGAATGCAACTCACCTGTACTTGGAAAATCAAACCACTTCACTGATCCTGATTTTCATTTAATTTTTTATATTAAGTGTGCTCTTTCTAATTCAATGGCAGTTTGCACTGACACAGAGTTGAATATTTTTACTTTCTTTGACATGTAGAAATTATACCATGCCTGTATTACTGGTTTTGGATAGCAGAAAGTTAGTGAGATAATAATGTACAACTTTCCTGACACACAGAAAACATATTAGTTATTATTATCTTGTCTCAGAGTGGTTCCTTCTCCCTCTTGTTTTTATTTCGACTTCATGCATTCCTATTTTATTTGCAATAATAGTTTATTTTAGATTTTATAACAATATTTTGCATGTTTTTCCTCATGACTTGCTTAAGCTTGTGTTTGTTCTTGTTTGCCATTGTTGTCCTTGTCCTCAGACCTCCAACCATATGCTGGGACAGAGTAGAAAATATGTACATTCGGAATAAATAAATAAATAAATGAGTGAGTGAATGAATGAATGAGTGAATAAATGAGACATTTTTGTATCTTGTTTTTAGAACTAAATTTATTACCCATACCTCTCCACAATATTATTAATTTAATTAGCTGCTTTTTCATCTTTGTAATAATTTATCCAGCACCTAGAATAGGATCGGTGCATAATGTGTTTTCAATAATATTTGTTAAAGGAATGAATTAATATGTTATGGCATTTTCAGAATTTATTTAGCTTAGTTGAATTTGTAAGCTATACTTGTAAGAGAAAAATGTACAAAATATTTCAACCTCAAAATTTTTATTTGTTTACAAACTATGACTTTTAGTAACAGAAAAAAGAATGGGTCTGCTAGAGGTATGAATCATATTGTATATATGCATTTGAATATAATATGTATTTATATCATTCAGGATTCTCCAGTGAAGTGAATAGGACATATATAGATAAATAAGAGGGGATTTATTATGGGAAATGTCTCAAGTGGTTATGGAGGTGAGAAGTCTTACAACATGATGTCTGCAAGCTGGAGGCCTGGAAAAACTGGTAGTCTAATTCACTCCAAGTAAGAAGGCCTGAGAACCAGGGGAGCTGATGGTGTAATTCTCTGTTTGGGGCCCAAGGCTTGAGATTGGGTGGGCTGCAGGTGTAAGTCCTGGAGTCTGAAGGCCCATGAACCTGGAGCCCTGATGTCTTAGGGAGAGAGAAAATGATTGTCTCAGCTTCAGAAGAGAAAGTAAATTCGCCCTTCCTTGACCTTTTTATTTTATCCAGGTCCTCAATGAATTAAATGAGGGCTGCCCACACTGAGAAGGACAGATCTTCTGTTTTCACTCTACTGATCCAAATGGAAGTTTCCTCTGAAAACAGCTTCAGAGAAACACTCAGAAATAATGTTTTACCACCTCTCTGTGCATCTCTTCACCCAGTCAAGTTGACACATAAAGTTAACTATTTCAGTACGGCTTATATTCCTCTTAGATGCAGATTGTTTTTTTTTTTCTTTAAAGAAACCAGTGCTATATTATGTTTTGGGTGATTTCAAAAAGCAACCCCGTGGGAGAACTAGCCTTTTCATGCTTAATAAACTACTCAATTAAAGAAAGTAAATTTGTTAAATAATGATAAACAGATATTTATTTAACGTGACTTTGAAGACAAATATTTCCACCTTTAAATTCTGATTTTGGCCTTCACTGTCTTCATGACCTTGGGTAAGTGGCTTAATCTCTCTATACATCAGTTTTCTTATTTGTAAAATGGGAACGATACTAGTACCAATCTCATAGGCTTGTTGTGTGAATTAAACAAGTTAACGTGTGTTTTGTACTGAGAGCAATGCCTGGTAAATAGTAAGCAATATTTAAGAGTTTCTGTGATGACTTCCATTTTTATTATGACTGTGCACCAAACACAGTCCTAGGTGCTGCATTCAGGAGACACTTTGCAGATATGCAGACAAAATTTTATACAAGAAGCAGAAAGAAAGTGTGCTTTGAAGATCAAATGCCTCCTTGAAGTCAACAAAGAAGAGGCACACTTCTTTTGTGGCTTTGCTTTATTTCTCTTAGATGTGAAAAATCGAAAAAGACAACCTGCCTGAGCTTTAAGAGTTATTTCCAATATCGGAAGTCATGTTGCCTTCTGTAAATGATGAAAAAGAATTGAATGTTAATGTTTGTCTAAAATGCAGACCATTCTTAGTTGGATTTTTAAAATATTTTGAAATAATTTCAAATTTACAGGAAAGTACTTTTTTTTTCTTTACAAGAAAGAACAGAAATGTACCTGTAACAGTTGAGAGAGGCTGACTTGATGCCCCTCAGCACCTAATATTTAGTGTGTATTTACTGCATTTTTTTGTTTAATAAATCGGTTTAGGATTTTTCCTATGTTGTCTGTAGTTTTGAAATGTGTCTTCTGTCCCTTTAAAACAACTAGAACAATGGCCTACATGCACAATATTCCCTGTTTTCTTACAACATCACAGAAACTATCAAACTCAGAGGATTAACACAGACACATTACCATCAAATAATCCCCTAATCCTATTCTAGTTGTATCAGTTGTTCCAGTACTTCTCTTTATAGCAAAAGCATCCAGTTCAGAATCTTTCAGAATTTAGTTGCCATGAATCTTTACTCTTCTTCATTCTGGAATAGCTCCTCAGTTTTTTTCTTGACTTTCATGACCTTGACACTTTTAGCTGTTTTCTCAAATGTCCTTCAGTTTGTGCCTGTCTTTTGCTTGCTTGTGATTACATTAAATTCTGCATTTTTAGTATAAGTATTGCAGAAGTGATGGCGTGTCCTCCCTGCATCCTATCAGGTGGCACAAATTTTGATCTGCCAGGCTTGTGATGATGTTCACGTTGACTGCTAGAGTAGTTCATTAAGCTGGTGTCTGCCAATCACAATTTTCTTTTCTAATTAATAAATATATTGTGGGACCTTACTTTTAATCTATCCTCTTACTCATAAAATTATAGACTCATGGTTCCTTATTTTGTCAATGCTTTATAAACCATTACTTGGATTATTTTGATACTCAAATTGCATCAGATTTGGCCAGCAAGGGCCTCTTCAGGCTTTCCTTCTGTCCCTTTGGCATGGCTTGATGATTCTTTGAATACTTGCTTTTTGACATAAAAAATATGCCCCAGGCTCCTTTTGTACTTTCCCTGTTTTAATTTTGGAAGCAGTCATTTCTACAGAGTTCCAATTTCCTTTTGGTGGAGAGAGGTATTTAGAAACCAAGAGCTGGACATTAAGTATGTTTATTGATATGGGTGTTGTTGGTCCTAGGTCATCTCAGTGAACACAGTAAGCATATGCACACATATATGCATATACTCTTGCCTCTATATTTATTTATATATTTATAAATATATAAAATATAGATATTTATATATCTATCTCCATATATTGAAAACCATAAATTCACAGTGATACTTGCAATTTCAATCCATGACCACAGGGATTATCGTATAGTTTTTTTTTGTTTGTTTTTTGTATATTCATAACTCCATTTTCTGACAGAAGACTGGTTCCCATTATCTTTATATATTTACTTATTTTGCCAATTCCCTATATAGAACCAATCTCCTATAGTCATTGCCACCTTTGCCTGGTGCCCTCTTCACTCTAGTCAGCTCTGACTTCCACTGTGGGATACCTGCTCACACTATAGAGACGCCTGCTCACACTATAGAGACACCTCTCCATCCTGCTTGGGCTCACACCATGCTGGACCACACCCTCGTGGGGATGCTTTCTTTATCCTACTCAAGCTGAGCCAAAAGCATCTGACTACACTGAGCCATCCTTCCCCAGCTTTGGATGTCCTTCTCATCCTGTGTGGGCTCTGCATTTCATACCAGGCCACCCCTCTTTAGCTTTGCCCCCCTTACCCTATCTAGGCTCTGACACCCTGCTTGTGCCTGCCATCTGTGTGGATACCTTAGGCCACCCCTCTCTGGTCCACTATCTTTTCCCATCTGCCAATGCATGAACACTTTGCTTTGCCCTGCTTAATGAATTTAAGACTAGATGATTACAGAAGAGAAGAAAGAGAAAGAAAAGGAAGGGAAAGGAAGAGAACAAGTCAGATTATAATTAGAAATTAAATAATCCCATTTGTTTATTTTTCCTTTAGTTGCCTGTGCTTTTGGGGTCCTATTCATGAAGNGGAGTTTTATTGTTTCAGGATGTATATTTAAATCTTTAATCCATTTTGAGTTGATTTTGGTGTATGGTGAAAGGTACAGGTCTAGTTTCATTCTCCTACATATGAGTGTCCAGTTTTCCCAGCATCACTTGCTGAAAAGGTAGTCTCTTCCCCAGTATGTAGATTTGCTGTCTTTGTCAAAGATCAGGTGGCTGTAGGTGTATGGATTGATTTCTTGGTTCTCTATTCTATTCCATTGATCCATGTGTCTATTTTTATGTCAGTACCATGCTGTTTTGGTTATTATAGGTTTGTAATATTGTTTAAAGTCAGGCAGTGTTATGCCTCCAGCTTTATTTTTTTTCCCTCAGTATTGCTTTATCTATGCATGGTCTTGGAACCAGCCCAAATGTCCATCATCTGATGAGTGGATAAACTGTGGCATATCTATACAATGGAATACTACTCTGCTGTAACAAAGAACAAATTACTGCCATTCATAATAACATGCATGGACTTAGAGGAAATTATATTAAGTGAAACAAATCAGGCACAGAAAGAGAAATACCACATGTTCTCACTTATNTGCATCCTATCAGGTGGCACAAATTTTGATCTGCCAGGCTTGTGATGATGTTCACGTTGACTGCTAGAGTAGTTCATTAAGCTGGTGTCTGCCAATCACAATTTTCTTTTCTAATTAATAAATATATTGTGGGACCTTACTTTTAATCTATCCTCTTACTCATAAAATTATAGACTCATGGTTCCTTATTTTGTCAATGATTTATAAACCATTACTTGGATTATTTTGATACTCAAATTGCATCAGATTTGGCCAGCAAGGGCCTCTTCAGGCTTTCCTTCTGTCCCTTTGGCATGGCTTGATGATTCTTTGAATACTTGCTTTTTGACATAAAAAATATGCCCCAGGCTCCTTTTGTACTTTCCCTGTTTTAATTTTGGAAGCAGTCATTTCTACAGAGTTCCAATTTCCTTTTGGTGGAGAGAGGTATTTAGAAACCAAGAGCTGGACATTAAGTATGTTTATTGATATGGGTGTTGTTGGTCCTAGTTCATCTCAGTGAACACAGTAAGCATATGCACACATATATGCATATACTCTTGCCTCTATATTTATTTATATATTTATAAATATATATAAATATATTTATAAATATATATATTTATGTATCTATCTCCATATATTGAAAACCATAAATTCACAGTGATACTTGCAATTTCGATCCATGACCACAGGGATTATCGTATAATACAAAAAACAAACAAAAAAAAATGTTTTTTGTATATTCATAACTCCATTTTCTGACAGAAGACTGGTTCCCATTATCTTTATATATTTACTTATTTTGCCAATTCCCTATATAGAACCAATCTCCTATAGTCATTGCCACCTTTGCCTGGTGCCCTCTTCACTCTAGTCAGCTCTGACTTCCACTGTGGGATACCTGCTCACACTATAGAGACATCTCTCCATCCTGCTTGGGCTCACACCATGCTGGACCACACCTTCGTGGGGATGCTTTCTTTATCCTACTCAAGCTGAGCCATAAGCATCTGACTACACTGAGCCATCCTTCCCAAGCTTTGGATGTCCTTCTCATCCTGTGTGGGCTCTGCACTTCATACCAGGCCACCCCTCTTTAGCTTTGCCCCCTTACCCTATCTAGGCTCTGACACCCTGCTTGTGCCTGACATCTGTGTGGATACCTTAGGCCACCCCTCTCTGGTCCACTATATTTTCCCATCTGCCAATGCATGAACACTTTGCTTTGCCCTGCTTAATGAATTTAAGACTAGATGATTACAGAAGAGAAGAAAGAGAAAAAAAAGGAAGGGAAAGGAAGAGAACAAGTCAGATTATAATTAGAAATGAAATAATCCCATTTGTTTATTTTTCCTTTAGTTGCCTGTGCTTTTTGGGTCCTATTCATGAAATCTGTACCCACTCTTACTTCCTGGAGTGTTTCCCCTATGTTTTCTTTAAGGAGTTTTATTG
>NW_007731700.1:116002-116762 GCF_000696425.1 Galeopterus variegatus
GTTATTATAGGTTTGTAATATTGTTTAAAGTCAGGCAGTGTTATGCCTCCAGCTTTATTTTATTTTTTTGCCTCAGTATTGCTTTATCTATGCATGGTCTTGGAACCAGCCCAAATGTCCATCATCTGATGAGTGGATAAAGAAACTGTGGTATACCTATACAATGGAATACTACTCTGCTGTAACAAAGAACAAATTACTGCCATTCATAATAACATGCATGAACTTAGAGGAAATTACATTAAGTGAAACAAATCAGGCACAGAAAGAGAAATACCACATGTTCTCACTTATTTGTGGGAGCTAAAAATAAATAAATAAATAAACACACAAACAAATAAAGGGTGGTGGGGGGAGAAGACAGAATAACTGCAAAAATTCCTTGAACTATTTAAGTCAAATGAACAGATACGATGTGTGTGTGGTGGGGGGGGGAGAGGAACAGGTAAAGAGGCATGAAAATCAACTACAATGTATATTGAGAAGTAAAATTTAAAAAAAAATAAAACAAAACAAAACAAACAAAAAAACCCTCAAATCACTCAAAAGTAAACAAAATAATTAGAAATGCAAAACTAGTGAATTCTTCTGGGAGGATACGAAAGAAACATTGCTTACTGCTGCCAATTAAAGTTGAATTAGACTTTAGTATAAGGCTTGAGGTTTGGGGAGACTTTATTTACCTGACCTAGTCTTTATGTTATTTTTAAAAGTTCAGATCCACAACAACAGGGATCTTTCTCCCTCATCATTTTTTTTT
>NW_007731700.1:117427-118171 GCF_000696425.1 Galeopterus variegatus
TTGAGGCCTCATGGAAAACTAGGATTATGCTAATAAGTGCACAATTCAGTAGTTGAATAAATATGTATTGTATGACATTGGGATTTATTCTTCAATCAATATATTTTATTGGTTGTATGATTTCATTTATATGAAATGTCCAGAAAAAAAATCTGAAGAAAGTGGAAAGTTGATAAATGATTTACAGGGGATGGAGAAGGGGACAATGGAGAATGACTGAAATGGTTATGAGATCTCTTTTTGGAATGATAAAATATTTTAGAATTAGGTAGTGGTAATCATTGCACAGCCCCATGAATATACTAACCCCGCTGAGTTGTACACTTTTGAGAGCGAATTTACATCTCAGTAAATTATATCTCAGTAAAACTGTTATTTGTGTTCCATTATGGGAAAGTCGTTCTATAACATGGCAGGGGGTGGCACTAAGACTAGTTATATGAGCATCTTTGTTGTTTTTGTGATTTTAAAAGCATATGCAAACATTAAAATATTTTAAAGGAAAGCTTATAAAATAAAAACAATTATTTAGGTAAAATTTGCATCACAGATTCAAAATTGCTTTATTAAGTGAAGCAGTGGTTGGGGGGAGCTTTCTTTTGGAATAGTGCGATTATGTGTAATTTTTAAAATTTGTGGCTTTAAATATTTTCCAGATGGTATCAACATAAATTGCTTTTATGCTCAGAAAAATAAAAATAAACATATTTGGAAAAAAATGTTTTCCTAGATAGTACTAAAATG
>NW_007731700.1:118468-120945 GCF_000696425.1 Galeopterus variegatus
TGATTTTGCCATTCCTCTTTGATTATAAAAGACCCTTTCAACTTTATTATGTGGGATTATGCATTCAATAACAGATATTTAGCATCTTGGCCCAGTCTGCTGAATATTGGTGGTATAGTTACTAATGATTGTAACAACAAGAAAGCTGCCCCCTCCCCCACATTTCTGAATACTCTTTGAGGGGGACAATCAATCCCTATTTGAAAATAACTGGTTTAAATAGGCATACACGGTCATGAATGTTTTTACTCTCATTTTTCTTCTTATGACACAGACTTTCTTTATGGGTTATTTTACTACTTTTTTCATGTATATATGATGTATATATGTATATATACACACATACACATATATACAAATTTCTGTAGTGAAGTTTTGTAGGTATAAAAATTGATCATACTTTTTCTTTATCTGAAATATTTTCATTTTACCCTTATCCTTGAAAGCTAGTTTTGCTGGGAATGTGATTTTGAGGTGACTTATACCCTCTTTCATCTCATTGAACATATTATGTCATGGTTTTCTTGTTTCCATGATTGCTGTCAAAAAGTGTGCTGTTTTTCTGTTTTTGTTCCTGTTCAATCTCTTATCTAAATATTTAATTAATTTTAATAATTTAATATTTTATTTATTTTTTGTGTGCTCTTCAGTGTCACCAAAATAGGTCTAATTTTAGATCTCATTTGAAAGGTACCATGTAGTATGTCTTTTATTTTTATATCTTTCCTCAATTATGAGAAATCCCTAACCATTACTTTTCAGATTACTGTTTCCCCATTCTGTTTTTCCATTCTGTTCTTTTTTGATGGAACTTGGATAGTATGTTCAACTTTATTCTGTTCTAGAAATTCTCCTAATATATCTTATATTTTTCACCTTGTCTCTCAATGCTTTACTCTGGATAATTTATTTAGAAATACATTTAGTACAATAATTTTCTCTTTAGCTGGTTTCTAATCTGCTCTTTAATTTTTCCACTGATTATTTTTTTTAATCTCAATCATTATATTCTTAAGGGTTAAATTTCCTTTGCTTTTTTTTTTTTTACATAAGTCTGGCCATTTATAACAGTCTCCTAATACTTGTCATTCTCTGTAATTATATCCTTTAAAACATATTTCAGTAATAGTTATTATATATCTGTATTGATAATTCTAAAGTCTTCAATTCCTGGGACCATTTATCTTTTGTGTTTTTGTTTTTGTTTTTTGTTGTTGTTGTTCTGTTTTGCTTTTGGTGTCCATCCGACTAAAAAGTTTTGTTTCCTTGTAGATTATTTTTTAATGCTAGCTCATATGCTGAACTTAATTTGTGACAATCCTAATGTTTAAATTGGGGACATGTTTTCTTTTCGGAGAGGATTTGCAGTTGTTCTTCTGGGAATCAGGGGCTGATAACACCCTGAAACCACATTAGCTCGCTTCAAGAGAGCCTCTGATTTAAACTTGCTCTGTTGTGGAGCTTAGTTTGGTCTCATTATCTTTCTCCCAGAATTGGTATTTACTCCCAGTTGGCTTTTACAATATTTACTACTCACAGATGTCAGCTCTTTCTTTCTTTCTCCCACACCCTCAACTCTACCCCCTTGGAAACTTTCTTTAACTTCTTTAAAGGCCAATTTGTATGCTAGTAGCAAGCCTTTTCAGGTAATCTAGCTTATCAAGATATTTGCTGAATTTCCTTATATGTGTTTAGCTGTAGGAGTTCATGTTTATCTTCCGTGTTACTAATTTAAATTTTTGCACCTTTAATTTTCTTTTCCCTTTAAAATTTGGATTCTAAATCTGCTATAATGTAGCTAGCTTCCTTATAATTAATTCTTATGTCATCAATCTCTCTTTTTAGATATTGAAATTTGGGGTAAGTTTTATTTGAAGCCAATATACTGCCGCTTAAAAAAAATCAGACTATTCTGTATTTGTCTAATCTTGTAAATATGATTAAGAAAGGGTCACAAATTTCTTTCTCTAGCAATAGCCAATTAGTTCATCGTATATGTTTTTACTCTGCTATGATTAAAAAAAAAGCCCCTTTTTGTGCCCAATTGACTTTTGAAGAAAATCTGTAGTAAATAATGTAATTCTAACTCCTGAAACATGTAGATTATATTTGAAAAGTGGAGATTAGTTAGAGTGAATGATGCTTGACTTAAATTTACCTAGATAAGTGTGCTAGTATTGATCTGAATTTGTGTCCCTTAATGTTATTTATGAGAAGGAAGCAAATGCTGGGAAGGTTGGAATTAAATGATTAAGTTTATTTTAATATTAGCAGCATAGGGAGGATGTCTCTTTACCTTGAAATGAAATTGCTCTAAAATATTTAAAACAAAATTTTTTCTGTTACATGTTTCTCCTAGGTAAAAGAATAAATGTTAATGTTTGAGTTTTTCACTTCTCATCTTAAGCTTATAATATAGATAGATAGATAGATAGATAGATAGATAGATAGATAGATAGACAGATAGATAGACAGAT
>NW_007731700.1:121505-122772 GCF_000696425.1 Galeopterus variegatus
CTTTTCACTTCTCATCTTAAGCTTATCATATAGATAGATAGATAGATAGATAGACAGATAAATAAATTGAACTGCCTTTCTTAGATTGCCGTCTTGTCATCAGCTATGAACACCTAAGAGGATGTCTAAATGGCACAGAAAGCCTTGAAAGAATAGGAACCTAAGGGTAGGCTGTTTGGATTGAAGAAAAAACTAAGTTTTCATATGGGGAAAGTAAAAAGGTAAATAGGGTTTAGAAAAGTAACACTAAAAATCATGACTATTAGGACTTGATTTTCACATTTCAGAAACATCATCTGAAGTGTGGTGGCTGTTTTAGAAGAAAATAGTGGAAATCTGTTTCATGTAGCAGATAAACAGGTTCTCTGATTTTATTTATATCCATGTCATTTTTCTCTATTAGACTGGGAGACCTCATGAGCAGGGATCTTTTTCTATACATCTAGGTATGTACCAGCATCTGCTGGAAGTGTAGGAAGTCTTCAATATAAGTTATGAAACTGACCTGAATTTCTACTGGTCTTCAGAGAGGGTTGAATGGGTAAAATAACTAACTTAGAGGTTTTCAAAAAAGTTGTATGTGATATCATTCTAGTAGAGGGATAATGAAAGCGAGGGGATGCTTTTTAGGAGTCCCACACTGGTCGTAGTGTGGGTAGTAATCATTTGACTACTAACGTGTCATCCTAACTGGTCTTTTTGCTTCCAGTTTTGATCTACCACAACTCACCTTACACAAAGTAGCCAGAGTCATAGTATTAAAACATAAATCAAATCATCCCCTTCATTCAAACCCCTCCATGATTTCCTTATCATGACCTGCACTGGATTCCACTTGCTTTCCACTGCAGTCACATATGACGCCGCCTGGACCTCCCTCTCTGTGTTCCAGCCACAATGGCTCCTCTGTGTTCATTGAACAGCTCCTTTGCACCTGCTAGTCCTTCTTTGAGGCAAGCTCTCCCCTCATCTTTTCACATGTTAGTAGTAGAATAAATGTCAATATTTTAACTCTTTTAATTGCAGACACAAGTGTAATCTCAAGAGGTTTTTTCTGTTCTAACATAGGACTAACACAGATTTCTTCTATGTATCACCCACCCTGATTTGTTTGTTCTTTGGCAGTTCTCATAATTTTAGTATTCTTGATTTTATTACAGTTTACTTGTTTTGGTTTTTTGTCTCTTGACACTAGACTGCACTTCCCACTACAAAAGGGGCTTTACATTTTGGTTCTTCTGTGTATTTCTAGTACTTAATGTAGTTC
>NW_007731700.1:123278-123619 GCF_000696425.1 Galeopterus variegatus
GTCTTGGTTGCTTCCAGTTTTTGATAATTATGAATAAAGCTGCTATAAACATTGATGTGAAGGTTTTGTGTGGACATAAATACCTAGAAGCATGATTGCTGGGTTTTATGGTAAGGCTTTGTTTAGCTTTATAAGAAACTGCTAAACTTCCAAATTGTCTTCCAAAGTGGCTGCACCATTTGCATTCTCATCAACAATGAATGAGAGTTTCTGTTGCACTATGCAAATTTGTATTGTCAGTATTTTGGTTTTAATCATAATTGTTGTATAGAGTTTTCACATTGTTTTATTGTATTTCCCTAATGATAAATGACATTGGACATTTTTTCATATACTTATTT
>NW_007731700.1:123902-126615 GCF_000696425.1 Galeopterus variegatus
TTTGCATTCTCATCAACAATGAATGAGAGTTTCTGTTGCACTATGCAAATTTGTATTGTCATTATTTTGGTTTTAATCATAATTGTTGTATAGAGTTTTCATATTGTTTTATTGTATTTCCCTAATGATAAATGACATTGGACATTTTTTCATATACTTATTTATCATCTGTATGTGTTCCTTGGTGAAGTGTCTGTACAGAACTTTTGGCTATTTTTAAAATTATGTTGTTCGTTTTAGTATTATTGAGTTTCAAGAGTTCTAAGAGTTCTAGGTATGTTTTAGATATAAGTCCTTTACCAGATATATGATTTTTAAGTATTTTCTACCAGTCTATAGCTTGTCTTTTTATTCTCTCAGCAGTGTCTTTCACAGAATAATTTTTAATTTTAATGAAGTCAAACATCAATTTTTTTTAAGAGATTGTGCTTTTGGTGATATATCTACTAACTCACCACCACACCCAAGATCACACAGATTTTCTCCTGGTGGTTACTTTTAGGAGTGCAAATAATTTTTAGAGCAGGAAGCTCCTATGATTACTCTAATAAATGATTTTAAAAATTTCACACACAAATCTCTCTTCTTTACTTACAAGAAAAATGATGTCAATTTTGTACAAGAGACTGTCATAAAATACTGTTTATATATGTACAAAATAAAGTCGATGCTATTTAAAGACATTTGTAACGTACTTTTAACTGCAAAGCTAGCCAATTAAGGATTAACTTACTCTCATTATTATTAGAACGGCTGGTATAATAGGTCAATTTCTTCCTCATTGTATGCAGATAATTCACATTATCATTAATTGGAGTTAGATGTGTAAGATGTGTAAGAAGAAAGGAAAACATTTAAACTTTATAAAGAAAAAAACATTTCCAGATGTCCACAAGGCCAAATTGTCTCAACCAGTAGATGTCATTCTCTCTCTTTTAATGTGATTTTCCATTCTCTGCCTTTAGTTTTCTCTTCTTCAGGCAAGCTATGAAAACCAGTTTCATTTCAGTCTGCATTTCTCTTGATCGTTTTTCCAAGTTGGTATCTTTTCCCTTCTGCAACAGAAAGAGTGGTGGAGTGTGAAATTGGGGCAGTTTGACAGAAGTAACAGTCCATAAGCTTCTGTATTTTGTCACTTCATCCTTGGTGTGGGATATTTATGTACTTATTCATTCAATTTACAGCAAAATGTTAATTAAGTTGAAATGAAGAGACAGTCTATTCTCACTTGGCTTTCGGTATGGGGCATTTCATGATGCTTTTCGGGTAAAGGTGAACAGGAAAATTCTACTTACAGTTTCAGTAAGATGTCAAGAAAATCAAGTCCAAGCACTGACCATGTCTAGATATAGATAGATGTCATGTTTCCCTTGAGGTGACCACGGCTCATCAAGACCCAGTTAGTTACTCCTCCTTTGCGCTGTCCTTAGGCTCTGTGCCTACTGCAATTGTGCATTTATAATCCTTCAGTACCTATGTTTACTCAACTCATTAAAGAATAAATGTTTGGGACACTATGCCACATTAACCGACATTAATTCAAATAGTAAGTATTTATGGAGATCTGATTGCTTTAGGCTCATATTAAGCATTCGCCATGGTGAATGATATGGTTATTGCTTGTAGGATACTGTCTGGGGTTGGGGTGGAGGTGATCCAGACAAGAAAATAGCCAATGACTATCCAAGATGAAAATGTTACAAAAAAACTAAATAGAGTATTATGGAAGCACATGGGAAAAAACATCTTCGGTCTTGGGGGATTAAGAAAATTTTTCTAGAGAGTATAATACCTGACGAGAATTCTCAAGTATTAGTAAAAACCATTCAGGAGGAAGGGGCTAGGGTGGGATAGGAAAATACAAATCAGAATTTCTGGAAAAAAGCATTTGCTTTCTTCATTATTTTATTCCTAAAACTTAGAATAATAAATGATATATGCATTTTTATTGAATGATAAAATGGGTACATTATTTTAAGAATTCAAGACCAAATTGGAGAGACTAAGCTGTTCTAAATATAGAACAATTAGTGTACCTGCTATTTTTAATGGTCACTCGGACATATTCCCAAGAGAGGGGAAGGATAATAAAATAATATTTTCCTCAACTAGTGTATTTTCTGGAAGACCTAATCACTTTGGACAGCACATTTTCAAAAAGTGATTTTCAATGACTGGACATAATTAATATATAGTTCCGGGGTGCTTTTTAAAGTTCTGAAAATACGAGACTAGACACATGAACTTTGAAATAGGATTATGCGTTTAAACCTAAATCATGCCGTTTGTTAAGCTTTTAAGCTCCTAATAATTATTCACCTGATTTTCTCTATAGGGCTTAAGAAAAACAGGAAAAAATGATTATTTCGCCTAAATAGGTATTTTCATAATTCCATTGATCATAAATGTCATGACTTTATCAATTTGGATAGGTATTCAGTACAGTTTACCCAATTTTTGTGGAGTCTCTCCCAATCAGTTAACTAAAATGATCACTAAACATCCTTAGTGTTCGTAATGTGTTTTAATAAATATTATGTTACAGTGCATCAGAGTTCTCAAGTTTAAAGGACTTTGATTTGTTAAAGTTAGGAAGATGAGAATTAAGGAAATAAGATTTCCCTAAGAAATAGAACAAAGTGCTTGAATATAGATGTTTCTGAGATGATTTTTGTAGTAGAAAGTATTAAAGTATAAAAACTTACTTTTTTTT
>NW_007731700.1:127338-131164 GCF_000696425.1 Galeopterus variegatus
TTTTTTTTAAGTAACATAAGAAACCCCAGTATATATTGGAATACTCGGAATAACAGTAACCTCAACATTTCTTACAGCTTTCTCACAAGTGGCTCAATTAAAGAGGCAATTGTGGCCACCTCCAACTCTCGTGCATCTTATCCCTTGATTGGATATCCAACAATTTTCACTAACAGGAGGAGTCAGAATTCCTTGAAAGCACAGTCCTGGAATGAAAAATAAGCTAACTTAAAGGGTTTCTATTGACCAAGACATTTGAGAACAATATCGATAAAAATAATAGCAACAATGATAGTAGCCATTATGGCCATTAAAATAATTTTAGTATGTTAAGGGTCATATGTTTATAAAGATACATAAAATAGAAAAGAAAACACAGAGTGTAAAAAAGGTTAATATTCAATACGCATGCATTGCTATGGATTGACCAGTGGTTCTTTAGTGCTGGCATCCATTCTTTTTGAGCTGGCATCTGTTTTTATGAATTGATACTTGAACTCTCCCAGTTGAGAAATATTTTAATTAACACCCCTTGTTTTGAATTGATTTTCATAAGTAAGGATATATATATCTTTTTATATGTATGCTTTATATAGTATATTATATAATATATCATATATCATATTATTATATATTTTTTTATTTATAGCATTGTAGGTGGTGACAGTGACACAGGGGTCTCACATGGCAGAATGGCAGAGCAGAGAGAGAGACTAACTTCATTCACTCTCCTTTTAAAGCCACCAGAACCACTCCCATTTTTCCAAAAATGGATCAACCCACTCACGAGAGTATGGTCCTCACAATACAATCGCCTCTTCAAGGCCCCGCCTTCCATTACCATAATAGGATTTCCCACCCTCTTAATAGTCACAGTGGGGATCAAGTTTCTAATACGTAAAACTTGGAAGACACAATTCAATCCATATCAGTAGAATTACTGCATTTACCAAAAGGTATCATAATAATTTTCCCTATATTCTACAAAGATCCCAAACTAAGCCCATCTATTATTTTAGGATGGTATATTTTAAACTAGTTTAAAATAAAGACAATTTAACATTTGGTATTATTTTTAGAATAGATTCATGTAAGTGTAGAGCATTTTTTAATACTTGTTTTGTCTATTTTTAAGTTGTTTAAAGCATACAAATGAATGAGATATGCCATGGTAGGCAGAATAATGCCCCCTCCTCCCCACCAAATGTTCACTTCCAAATACCGAGGACCTATGAATGTTATGTTACATGGCAAAAGAGACTTTGCAGATGTAATTAAGGAAAGGATCTTGAGGTAGGAGAATATCCTGGATTATCCATCTGAGCTCAAACTAATCATGGGTCCTTCAGACTGGAGAACATTTCCTTGCTGTGGTCAGAGGGAGATTTGACTACACAAGAAANTATTTTAATTAACACCCCTTGTTTTGAATTGATTTTCATAAGTAAGGATATATATATCTTTATATATATATGCTTTATCTGTTATATTATATTATGTAATATATCATATATCATATTATTATATATTTTTTATTTATAGCCTTGTAGTTGGTGACAGTGACACAGGGGTTTCACATGGCAGAATGGCAGTGCAGAGAGAGAGACTAACCTTCTCATTCACTCTCCTTTTAAAGCCACCAGAACCACTCACATTTTTCCAAAAATAGATCAACCCATTCACGAGAGTATGGTCCTCACAATACAATCAACTCTTCAAGGCCCCACCTTCAATTACCATAATAGGATTTCCCGCCCTCTTAATAGTCACAGTGGGGATCAAGCTTCTAATATGTAAAACTTGGAAGACACAATTCAATCCATATCAGTAGAATTACTGCATTTACCAAAAGGTTTCATAATAATTTTCCCTGTATTCTACAGAGATCACAAACTAAGCCCATCTATTATTTTAGGATGGCATATTTTAAACTAGTTTAAAATAAAGACAATTTTTTTAACATTTGGTATTATTTTTAGAATAGATTCATATAAGTGTAGAGCACTTTCCAATACTTGTTTTGTCTATTTTTTAAGTTGTTTAAAGCATACAAATGAATGAGATATGCCATGGTAGGCAGAATAATGCCCCCACCCAAACGTTCACTTCCAAATACCCAGGACCTATGAATGTTATGTTACATGGCAAAAGAGACTTTGCAGATGTAATTAAGGAAAGGATCTTGAGATAGGAGAATATCCTGGATTATCCATCTGAGCTCAAACTAATCATGTTTCCTTCAGACTGGAGAACATTTCCTTGCTGTGGTCAGAGGGAGATTTGACTACACAAGAAATGTTACAGAGATGCAATGTTTCTGGTTCTGAAGATGGGCAGGGGCTAAGGTATGTGGAAGGCTTCTTATAAATTGGAAAATTGCAAAGAAACAGATTTCCCAGCTATTCTCCAGAAAGGAACACAGCACTGCTAATGCCTTGATTTTAGCTGAATGAAACCTATGTCAGACTTGTAGTCAAAACGTAAGAGAATAACTTTGTGATGTCTTAAGTCATTTGGTTGTGATAATTTGTTTCAGCAGCAATGCATACCTCAACTGTGTAATATGATTTAAATTGTTTAATGGAATTTACTTAATTATGATTATATCCAATGATAAAATACTTAAATAAAATTTACTTCTGATGTTTTATTTATTAGATGTATAATAAATATTTTTTGATATAACAATTTCAGGTATATTGTAGATATTCAATGAGTACTTTTTAAATATTAGTACATAAATATAGAATTTTTATAGACTGAGCACTAAATGCAGTATAAATTGTTGTGTGTTTTCCTTTACATGGATAGAAGTTTATCTGCCATTAAACAGTCTATCAACAGGCAAAAAATAACAGCTTCTACAGGCGAGGTTACTGAGGCATATAAAATATCTGAGAATTTTAGAGTCTTCTCAAGGTCTTAGGAATAAGGACAACTTAAATGCTTAATTTGATTTAGAATAATTTGTTTTCTTTGTTCTTACTCTAATGTTTTATATGAAAGCCACCTATTAGGCAATCATGAAATTATTTCCCTGGGAGTTGCTCTTTCCTGTGACTCGCCACCTGTAGCCTACTGATTGATATGGTTTCTTCAGGAATAGCCAGGTCAAACCTCTTTGCTAGCCCCTGTTGAGTGTTCATTGTTTTGAGGGGGTGAAGGATTCCCTCTCAAGCTGCTGCTCATATTTGTTGGCCTTCTAGGCAAAATTTTGTGTATTTTGTTGTGTACTTCCTTAACTTCAACTAATGAATGATTTCTTTCCCTGGGATTTTGGGACATAGATCCAAAGGAGAATATGCACTTTCACTCGAAGAGCTGAAACTTCAATTTATAAAATGTAGGCATTTATGGAAGCCATTCTTTACAGCTTCAGGAGAAAGTCAGCCTCTAGTGATGGAAAGAAATCGAGTTGATGCATGAACAGACACAGAGGCAAAACATGAAGGAACAGTCCTGGGGAATTTTGAATGCTAACTTCTAGCTGTTCCTGAAGCCCAGCTGAATTTCATCTTGTCCCATTTGGTAAGATTTGAGGCAAATATGTCAGAAATCTAATTCAAAGTGCCTTTATGTAAAGGAAAACCCAGAAGTAATATGGCTTTAGGCACAATATAATCAAGGACTCAAATAAAATAATGTTATTTGGACATCTTTTTTCCCAAAAGTTTGGGTATGCCTTTCACCACATTGGATCATCTTGGAAAAAACTGATAATCCCAAATTATCTATAGACCTTCCAGAAGCCCATATTCTAGGATCAAGTGATAGAGAGAGAGAGAGAGAGAGAGAGAGAGAGAGAGAGAGAGAGAGAGAGAGAGAG
>NW_007731700.1:131787-133372 GCF_000696425.1 Galeopterus variegatus
GATATAAAAATGGGTACTGAAAGTGAGATATTATGAAAGAGAAAATGGAAAATATGTGGCATTGACATCAGGGACTGTTTAAAAGTGACAAGAAAAAGGTTGGGAGTGGAAAGATGATGATCCATATTATAAAGTGGTAAAATACTTAGCACGACTATTGTATACAATAACTTGGCAAACATATAATGTGCTTGATAATCTTGAATTCTAGGTGAAGGCATTATAAAACAGAATGTTATTTGGGTGCCTGCTTATTATTGTTTGCCTCTAACAAGGAACTGCAAGCAATAGACAGAGTTGGAAAAGTATTGGCCAGTGTACAAGCATGAATAAAAGGGACAAAAGAGAGTCTAAAAATTCAGAAAACTTCAGAGTTTGAAAAGGCTATTGATTCTCATTTCCAATGGGTAAAAGATAACACTGAGATGGCTTCTGCATTACAAATGCAAATTCGAGCTCAGAGTTGAAGCAAAGATCAAGTCAAAAGTAAAGCCAACTTACCCTTTACCATTAAAATGGTATCTAGTAAATCCTTCCAGTGGGATAAAAATGGCCCAAGATAAAGAAGCTAAGGAAATGGGAGACTAAACTGATCCACAGAGACTGAGTGACTCATGATCCCCACAGTTAAATGGAAAAAGTGAGGCATGACTCCAAAGTACCTGTGGGTGTGGCTATTGGACAAGTAATGACCAGTCTCATATACTCATGAAGCTGACCAAATTTTAAAAGAGGTGAATTACCATAGGAACCAACAGCCTGTGACTGTTTGAGACTTAAAATGACATTTGTGTTTCCAGAGTTCTTCTGGGTGGAAACAGTATTAGTCTCCAAGGAAGGCATGCATATTCAATCATGTTCTCTTCAGATGTAATGATGTAGGATGATGGAAAAGGAAGAGCTTCCCAGAAGTCAGAGCCAAAAGCCAAGGAGGACAATGGACTGAAGAATGACCAGAATTAGAGCCTAATCAAAGAACATTCCATACCCTGGAGTAGAGTGCCTCACAATGTGTGTGATTTCTGAAGTGTAAGAGGTCAGTGTTTTCCATGTGTCTCCATTATTCACCTCTCTCAGTGGGAGTATTTATTACAGAGATCCTGTTTCCTTTTCACTATTGTATAATGGGTGTGTGTTCAAGAAGCAGATAATTTTCTTTTTCAGTTTGAGTCTCTGTATCAAGCAGATCAGACGAAGGTAAGATTTCAGACTTCAGATTTAATGCCATTATTAGGGTGTGACTTTGGAATTATCCCTTGTGAGGGTAAGGATGAGTATGTTTTGCAAGTGGAAAAAAGTGAACAGAATATGAATGTAGGAGCTGACCGTGAGAATCATTTGGACTATTCATAAATGTTCAGTAACGTTCTGGCCCATGGTAGAATTACCCTTCTCTGATAATTTGAACTCAGACATGGCCACATGATTTATTTTGGCTGATGAATTAAGAGAGAAGAGGACATGTATGGTTTGCCAAATTCTCTCTTTCTTTGCTCGGTGATCATTCATGGAAGCCTGTGTCACGATGGAGCCCCATTAGCCTGAGTCCTCGAGTATCTACAATGGGCAGAAGCCTTTTCCCAAT
>NW_007731700.1:133933-145081 GCF_000696425.1 Galeopterus variegatus
GATGGAGCCCCATTAGCCTGAGTCCTCGAGTATCTACAATGGGCAGAAGCCTTTTCCCAATTTATAGCATATTCTAGCCTTTGTTAATAGTTTAGAAAGAACTTCCAGAAGTGAGTTTTTTATGGCTTTGATTGTTATGACATGGGCCATGATCCCATCTTGAACAAATTACTATTGTCGAAAGGAAGAAGTATGCTGAGTAGTTTAGGGACAGGCCACATGACTTTCTGGGAGATAGGGGCAGAGTTGATAGCATCAGATTAGGAAGTTTTGGGTGAGGGAAAGAGGTTGGTTTCAGAGAGCCTGGCATTTAATAGATGCTCTGTTTACAGTAGTAGCTGAATAGATGAGAGACAGTAAAATCAATACTCGTCTAATCCACCAATAATTCCACATTGTAGCATATACATCTAGCTCCTTGATATTTCTTCTTTGGATTTTATGAGATACACTAGTATCCTTCTAACATTTTTTTTTCCTTGTGTGAAAAAGATTAAGTTTGTTTTCAGTCACTGCCAATGTGACTATCTAACCTAAGTCAAAACTCTGAATTCTCAGACTAAAACTTATCGCATTAAATGAATGTGGTATCATGATAAATACTAGTAGTTCCCACTATTTTTTTCAGATGTACAACATAGAAGAATCGCAGAGGATGACTGTACCACATGAGCACAGACTACCCTTAAATGCAGAATTTCTATTCAGTTTCTTATAGAATTTCTAAATGTTTTAATTGATACAAAAAAGGTTTCTCCTCACCACCCAGTACACACTAATTCTAAAAAATCCAGTTAGTTTGCACATGCAACTGTGAAGCATACTATGTTGAAATTGCTTTTCTTATTCACTATAGTGGTGATATGAATTGTCTATTCAAACTTCACACTTCTAAACACACACACACACACACACACACACACACACATCACACTTCTAAACACACACACACACACACACACACACACACAATTTCAAAAACCAAACCAAACCAAACCAAACCAAAAACAGGATAAATGGATAAATCTATGTAGTTTCCAAATCTATTGCAGCGTAACTCTGAAATAATCTGGATCTGGAAGTTACCTCTGAGCCTTTATAATGAGAGCTGCAATATGATTTTAGAACAAAGAAAAGGACATCCACAACTGTTGATTTTATTGCATTGGTTTGAGCAACCAACTGTATAATTTGTTTCTCTGGCAACAATATTTTTTGATTAGGCTTGCCAAGGGAAGAACCAAGTAAATTCTTTTTCTGAGTACAGGAATATTTAAAAGTCATTTAGACTTCTTTAACATCTAACCTTAGATATGGCTTTCATCTGTAAACTACATAGCCAAACTGTACAATTATCTTGTTTATGTAATCCAGAGAGGCCAAAGGATTCTGACAGCTTTGCACCAGCACTTGGGCTAATAGAGAAGGAGTTTGAATACTTCTGAATTATAGCTGCTATGCAAACTGGCTGGACTGCTGTATCTGTATGAACACATGACTTTAAAATGCATAAGGTAGGTGTACATTTTCTCTAACTTTCTAAATAGCAACTAGGTCTTTTATTCCCTCCTACATAGCTCCATTCTCTACATTGCAGGTAAAGCAGAATGACGTTGTCACACTTCTGCTTAAAACATTTTGGTGGTTCCTCATCACCTATAGAATGAAGTTATAGATCTTTTAGCCTTCCATGACCTGGTCTCTGTCTACTCTCCAGCTACTTTCTGCTGAAATAATAACATACTATTTTAAACTCTTGGCTTATTCTGTGTAGTTTCACTTCTGTATACATTTTCTCAGGTAGTTCTTTCTGCCTGAAATTCCCTTCTTTCCTTTTTTTTTTTTTTTTTTCTCAGTCAATCCCATTTAGGTCAGATGTCCTAACCTCCAGGTAGCTTCCTGTGAACCATCATATTACTAAGTGTCCTTTCTTTGTGCTCTTATAGCAAAAAGCAGGTACTTAATCCAGTTTATTGAGATTTCCTGTTTGTATCTTTTTTCTCTAGACAGTCTCCTCTGAACAACATGACTGTTGTGAGTGCATCCTCTGTGACCCAACTCACTCCCTGATAACTTCAGCTCACCTTCCACCTCTGCACATACACACACACACCTATTCATTATTTTAGCATAGAGCCTGGCACATAAAAAGTGTTCAATAAATATTTGTTGAACTGAATGAAATAGAGTTACCTTAAAATATCCTAGAAGGGTATACAAAGCACTGGAATTAAAAGACGGATTTATTTAGTTCAAAGAGAGATGCAAGAACAGTGCTAATGAAGTTAGATTTGTGAATTTGATGCTTACTGAAAGCCATTTTCTTTTTTTTTTTTTTTTTTAATGTGACCAGTAAGGGGATTGTAACCCTTGGCTTGGTGTCGCCTGCACCACGCTCAGCCAGTGAGCGCACCAGCCATCCCTGTATAGGATCCGAACCCACAGCAGGAGCACCCCCCCAGCACTGCACTCTCCTGAGTGAGCCACGGGGTCGGCCCTGAAAGCCATTTTCTGACTATAGCTTACTCTGACTCTGTGTGTCTTTGAAAATGTGTTCTTGGTCAGGAATATTCTTTCTCCTTTTCTATAAAATACATGTTTCTATTCTTCTTTGAATTCTCAGTTTAAGTATTATCCCTCTGGGAAGTCTTCTCACATTCTCTAGATATCTTTTCACACTTTTCTCTCACTCGTAGAGCTCACTGTGTACAAATAACTCTAACATAATGCTTACCACATCAAGTTGTAATTACTTATGTGTCTCTCTGCACATTCTTTAATTCAGTGCATCTTGAGGGCAGAATTTTTCTTTTTTTTTATTATTCCCTCCATCTCTTCCTACCATTGTTTAATACAGTGTTCAAAATTGGATACTGAATATACCAGTTAGATTGACTCTGCTGGTCTCAGCCACTGTCTCAGAAATGTGTTCCATGGACAGTAAGGATGGCTGAGATTTAGAGAACTGACAAATTGTCACCAACTAGAGGAACAAAAACTCAAAGTACTTGATGGCTTTAAGGGCAGTAAACATTAGATTCCCATGCCAATTTACATGCCAGCACACATGCTGCGGAGCCTAAAGACCTGATTTTAAACATTGGCTTTACCACGAATATTGATGACTTTGATTCGACATCTCAGAGTTTCAGTTTCTTATCTGTAAAATGTGATTCACTCATAAAGTTTCATGTGGCCTTTTTTAGTTATAAGTGACAGAACTCCACATCCAACTATATTGACCAGAAAGGGAAATGGACTGGTTGAAATCCTAGGTCACTTCTGGCTTTAGTCACAGTTCAATGCAAAGGTTCCAAAGATGTTTCTGGGTCAGTGTTTCTCTTGTCACTTCTTGGTTTTGTTGTCCTCTACTCAGCTTCATTCCCATGCTCTCCCTGAATCTGGCAAGAAGGCCTCTGTCATCCTCATACTTACCTGACAATGGAAAGCCCAGCAGACTTCTTGCTCCCAGCAACCTAGGCAATTATCTGATTGGCTCTTCTTGGATTATTACTGCAGCCAGGCAGATGACATTATTCTCTGTAGCCAGTCTAGGGTTTGTCCCTCCCTCCCTTTGGTTGGAGAAGGTGGGGCACCATAAATGAAATCACCCAGGGGACTATGCAGAGTATGGGTGTGATACACCAAAAGAAGTAAATGAATGGAGAGAGGCATTTCTCACAAACAAAATCTGTATCTCCTAGGGTCTACTACATTGATTTATGCTAACAAATATTTATTGAGATCATCTCTCAAAATAATTGTTGCATGGATTAGAGATAATTGATGTCAAGTGCTTAGGCCACAATTTAGCACATAGCAAACACTTAAAAAAAAAAAAAGTAACTGTTGGTATCACTAACTGAAACTAAAGGTAATACATTATATACCTAATAATCTCACATCTGCTATTCATTTACATTGAAAAATTTATAAAAGGAAGATTGATTCAAAGATTGACTTCTAACTGGTGACAGAAATAGGTAATGTACTTGTTTTACAGTACCCATTGGCATTCAGTTTTATTTCTTTGAAAGCATTAAAGCAACAATAACAACAACAAAATTTCAAAGCCTGTCTTCTCTTTGCACCTGGAAACTTTTATGCATTTTTTTTTAACTTCATATCAGTAAAATAATGAAGCCTCTGAGAATTTTGGCTTTAAAATGATTCTCATTATGAATCCCTACTGTCTTTGAAGCATCCTCTCCCTGTAGTATCCTCACATGAATTTAATTTTCTGTGGCTCTGTAGAAGCTGAAAGTCAAGATATCACTCAATCCTACCCCAGCATGGTGAGAAGACACTCTTTTGAAGGAGCTTTTGAATTTGTCCCATTGCTGGCTTTAATTTGATTGAGAATCAGTGCCCCAGAGATAAGCAAGAATATAAAAGATTTTCTTCGCTCAGTGAAACATAAATTCTTGGAGGACAGTGGAGATCTAGGAGGTGGTTCAGAAAGGTATGGCCATCTGCCTAGCAAGGAAACAATCTACTCATCAGGAGAGCCTGTTTTTAAAACAGGTTCTGGCTTCCATCTGTGATTTTGAGCTAGATACTTACCATGTGTGATTGTTAGCGTCCACATTTCTAAAACGGAAAAACTTAGTTGCTAGGGTTTTTAAAAAAATGGTATGCTTTTAAATATGTACTCTTATCTTTCTCAAGAGTTCTTCAGAAAACTCTGGGCACAAACTCTCAGTTATATTCACTAATTAAATTAAAAATGTACTAATGCTTAATTTTTTTGTTTGATAAGGTTAGACAAAGTGATTGCTAATAAATCTCATAATTCAGAAACCTTAATACAGCAGTGATAATGTCTAATTATGTGGAACTCTTACCAGGATATGAAAACTTTTATCTATTTAATCCACTATTAACCCTATGGTTTTGTTAATAAGTCACAGAGCAGACATTTGAATGCTGATCTTCTCTTAACTTCCTTTTTCCACGTGCTGCACTGCCTTATTCTTTCTTGAATAAGAAAATAAGTCATAAAAAAGAAAATAAAAAGAGAGGTTGAAAATAATAGTTAGAAATTAGGCTACATTATAAATGGGTCAACAGGATGTAAGCCCCTTGAAAAACCATGAAGATATTGGATGTTTTCCCACTGTGCATAGAATGGGTCCATCTCATCTGGATATTGCAAATGGGACGCCCAAAGACCAAAGGACGTTGAGACATCTGGGTTACACTTAGATTTTTTATGACTGATACATACATAAATGAAATTCTGTCTCTTACTTTTGATGTTTTCCTTAGTAATCTCCAGGCAACTGCTCTGTGCATCATTGAAGGGCCTGGGATTATATACTACAGTTTCCTAGAACCCAGGCTTCTTCTATGGATTTCAGAACTATGATTTGACACCATGGACGTATTTGCTGCCAGACTGCAGAATATGTGCATCCTAAGGTTGTACACCAAATAAACATCTTCCATGGATAATAATTCTATTTTATTTTAGCATTATAAAGGATTACAGCTGGAGGGAGAAATATCAACCCCACCAATTTTGTCCTTTGCCTCCCCTCAGACATGTTTCTTACCCTTTATTTTTTTTTCTATTTCTGGTTTCTGCTGTTTGGTTTGATATTCTGATAGGCACAGACTCAAGAGAAAACAGAGCTGCAAGACTGCCTTCTCTGATGCATATTAAAGTCACCTCTGTGAGAAGGAACTAGAAGGCATTGAGTTACAAAAAAATGGGAAATTATAATGCACAACATACTGAGTCTACCAACAACATAGTATGTCTCTGGTAAGCTATTGATCTCTTGGTTTAAGAGGGAGCCACACTGAATCTGTGGCTCAGTTTGTGACATTTACTAAAAACAAAACTCTGCAAGACACTGAACACTGATTTTTTTTTTTTTTCCTTTTTGTCTTTTTTACTGACTGGTAACGGGATTGCAACCCTCAGTGTCGCACCCGTACCGGGGACCAGCAACGGGATCACAACCCTCGGACCGCACCGCGCTCAGCCAGTGAGCGGGAACTGGTCTCCACATGGGATCCGGTGCGCCACCGGGCCGGCCCAACACTGATTGTTTTGGTTGCCATTTTTCCCTGTATTTTTAAATACAAAAACACAACCAGACCTAGTTTGCATGAGTGTCTTGGAACCACTGTTTATAATTTGAGTGACTCAACACAAGTCATTGAAGCTGAATGTGTCATGTCACACAGTAAAATTAAAATTAACCTTATTGTTTTATGGGGACACGCAGTTCTAAAGAAAAGAATTGGGATAAAAAAGACCAATTTGTGTTTTAAAGAATGAAATGCTTAAGTAACTGTGGCACCCACACACCTAGTTTTTATTAGTGAAATGTGAGTGAAATTTCTATGCACTTGTTCTGGGTTACGGCCTCTCATAGGTGGCTGTGCTCTTTATGGCCTTCATCTGGCAGAGTATAGACACTGACAAGGTTCTAGAGAAGGCAGAGCAGAGAAGTATGTGTCCCACATCACTGTGAAGAGAAGAGCCACCCTCCAACACCACCTGTTTTGCACTGAGAAAGAAAGAATCAATCGTGTTTGAGCTGTTAGAGTTGTGGATTTGAGTATTTTAGTTGGAAATACCGAGTCTTAATTTAAGCCAGGTCTGTCTGATTTTCCTGCTGGATACTGTCTCCTCTGTGAAATGCAACATCATAAAATAGCATAACTATTGAACATTGAGCCATGATTAAGTTTTTACTTCTCCTTTATGATGCTCTGCCAATATGTCAATTCTTTCTATTTTAAAATTGTGGTTGCTATTTATCTCATTTATTTGTATTAATTTTGAATATTTGGTCCTTGGAACCTAAATTATTAATGTTCTTCCTTTGAAATTTTGTTGTCAGTGAAGCTGAATTTCTCTGTACTCTGTTGATCTGAGGAGGAATAAGTAAATGGCCGGGAAAACACTTTCTCCTTTTCTGTAGCAAGAGGGGAAGAATTGCACTGTGGCCGCCCAGACCGTAACTACCGTTCACAGCCCCTTTCACATTTATACATGGCCACACACCTAGTTTTTATTAGTGAAATGTGAGTGAAATTTCTATGCACTTGTTCTGGGTTACGGCCTCTCATAGGTGGCTGTGCTCTTTATGGCCTTCATCTGGCAGAGTATAGACACTGACAAGGTTCTAGAGAAGGCAGAGCAGAGAAGTATGTGTCCCACATCACTGTGAAGAGAAGAGCCACCCTCCAACACCACCTGTTTTGCACTGAGAAAGAAAGAATCAATCGTGTTTGAGCTGTTAGAGTTGTGGATTTAGTATTTTAGCCCTAACATAACTAACATCTCTACTATCAATAAGGTGGGCCTTGTTTTATAATAGTAATAGTGGATCATGATTATATGTTTTGTGTTCTATCGAACATATTCAGACACTTAAATGTTCTTGCAAGCTACCTAGAAACCAACTTAAGTTCTTTAAGCCATGGATATAGAATTGTGTTGTGAACTGTGGCGTGCATTCTTCAGACTTCTTTCTGCTACAATGTGCAGAATAAATTGTGATCAAGTTTTTATCAATCTTATCCTGCTCCATGACATAATATACGGATATGTATTGAAGTCTTATATTTGCCCAATCACTGAACCTTAGATGTACTTTACAGGGGATCCATCTGCAGGAAAAGACATTTATTTTTACAAATATCTACAAATATTATGCAACATTTTTTTTATAATCAGATAATTTTTTTTTTCTAAATTCCTATTGGTCTTTGGAAATTTAATTTTTTTCATATGAGTAAAAGTTATCCTACCACTACAGCCTTCTCTGACGCAGAAGCTTATGGTCAGGCACATTCTGAGGAGCATTCTAGATACTTACATTAGGAGCTCTAACACTTAACAGTCGTTAATATTATTCACTCTCTTCTACTTTAGGTATATAGGAAAGGTGGCCTGTGCTGCAGGTATTTTGAATACATGCTATTTTCAGGAAAGTTCACTGGTCAGGAAGAATGAAGGGTAACGTTCTCTCAATTCAGCTTTTATTTGAATTTAATCATTTCTATTGTTTTTTTGTTGTATGTTTGTTTGTTTTGTCAATAATACTCTCTGATACTGACTGGGTAACCAAGACCGTCAGTTATTGCCTTCCTCGGGTAATACAGAGAGTAGTGTTTAAAGAATGAACTGAGAAGGCTGAAAAAGTTAATCTAGCTGAAGGCTGGAGCAAGAGACTTTTTTTTAGAGAAAAACTTCTCTCTTTAAAAACCAATTACCAAATTCTAAGAGCAGAGGATAAGCAAAAAGCAGAGCAGGAAAGAAGGGCAGTTGCATAAGTAAACCTACATACTTTCTCTTGAGCCTCTGAAGGTTTCCTCGTAGGTTTTTCTGTCATTTCCTTGCAAGGAAGTCTCACCATTGGATCAGACCTAGAGAGGTCTGTTCTATATTTATATCGGTATGTTTTGTCGTTTTTTGTTCCCCTCTAAAATATTTTTCTCTGATCTCTAGAGTTAGACTAAGTTGGGTTCAAATTCCAGTCCTGAGGTTTTCCAGGTCTGTGGTCTTGAACCTCAGCAGGCTCACCTGTAAATTACAGGTGACAACATTTATTACAAATAGAGTTGCTCTGGGAAGCAAATGGGTTACTGCCCATAATGAGCTCTGCTTAGTTTCTTGCTTATAGTAAATGCTCAATTAATGTCAGCCATTCTTCTGTTTCTTGTGGTGGTTGTTTATAGCAAAAGTAGGCCTGCATAAATTCCCTTTCCTCCTCTTTTTCTTTAGTAGTTGTAACATATTTAATCCAGTTTTTGTAGCATTGAGAACATTTTATATCTTGAGCATGACTCTCTTTCTTTCTTTCTTGTATTCTATTTCATAGTTAGTGATCCTATTTCCTCCAATGCCCAAGCACACTGGAAGGGATCATTGCTGCAACACACATTTAACTGAAATTTTTTGATGTTTTTTAAGTGGTAGACATTGAATACTTTTTTCTTCTACTATTTTTTACAGTGTGTATTAGTATAAAATGGTAAGGAAAGTTTGGTTAAATGAAATCCCTGGGGCATATTCTGTGAGCTAGTTAGAAGCCTTATATTATTGAGAGAAAGAGAATAGTGTGATTGCCTAGACTGTGAACGTGAAACCAGACTGTCTGGATTTGAATCTTATCTCTGACTCTGAATGGTTGTGTGATCTTTTATGATCATTTCAACTCTCTGAGCCTCAGTNGTGAGTAGAACACGTTAGTTCAGGGATCAATAAAAAGATAAGCAGATAATGCTGTTAGGCCTTCAGCACATATTAATGGTCTTAGTGCATATGTAGTTAAAGAGGTTTTATTAATATTGTCCTATTTTTAGTATAGTGGTCAAGCAATCCATTGAAGATTTCATAAAGCCCAATTTGCATCACAAACCTGGTCAAGTAGATCTGATACCTTTGGTTATTCATTTGAAAAGAAATCTTTATTCATTTCTACAGAATGTGGGAATGTAAGGAGTTACATTTTTTTCTGACTTAGAAGAAATAGATTCAAATTTCACTTTTCTCCTTCCCTTTTCTTGAAGATATTTTCCTTACAACATTTAGGGTTTTGTGTATCTAGGGGCTGGACAGGTTATACAGGGCTAATAGTGAATTCTATACCTGAGTTCTTTTGTTAAGGTAACTGATTAGTTGAGGGCTGGTCTTTAGCGTGATGATTTGATTTGTTCAGCTCTTCTATGACCTATTTTAATAATATCTATTATCTGTGGCACATGAGTGTTTACTTCTCCCTAGAGTTGTATATGATTCCTCTCAGTATTTTAAAAATAAAATCCTATTACTGATAATAAAAAATATCTATACCTTTTTGGCTGCCTGTTACATGTAGGGCACTCAGGCATTGGGAATACAATAAATGATTGAATTATCAAGGTTATTTGATTTCAAGGATCTTAAAATCTAGCTTACCTCTCCATTTTAAGGATAGGGAAAGTAATGCTAAAAATTAAGTAACATCCAACTTAGCACAGGGAATAACCTCTAGCATCAAGAGTCAAAAACAGATCAGATTCTAAAGCACATGCTATTTACTGTTTTCCCATGAACATGTTTTCCCACACTTAATAGGTAAAATGCAGATGATTCATATTAAGTGCGTCAAAAGGAAAGACTTTGAGTAAATAACCAGGTTCCTCCAGCTATTATTTTTAGATGTCATCCTGCAGTATATATTTAAATATCGCCCAAATGAAATATAAATCAACATGCCAAGAAAATACAGGAAACATGGAGAGAAATTAGGTGAGAATGGTAATTTATGTGAGAAGCACCTAGTCTGGATGAGCAATCAGAAAGTGGTGATAGAAGCACATGTCAGATCTGCTCAGGAAGTTGGATGGTTCAATGATGAAGGAAATGTTATATTCGTAGGTATTTGGAAATCAGATTTATGGTGTTTGAATATGGCAATATTTGCCTTGGTTTTGTATATGTTGAGGTAACTTCTAAATATGGTGTGAGAAAGGGTAATAATGATGATTGCTATCTTTTATTTATCATTTATTTATTCCACAAACTCTGCTAAGTCATTTCTACATATGAATTAATTACTAAAAAGGCATGTGAACAGATGCTATTAACTCCATTTTAGAGAAGAGCGAACTGAGAATCAGAGCTTAAGTGACTCCCACGCTCACACAGTTGGAAATACCGAGTCTTAATTTAAGCCAGGTCTGTCTGATTTTCCTGCTGGATACTGTCTCCTCTGTGAAATGCAACATCATAAAATAGCATAACTATTGAACATTGAGCCATGATTAAGTTTTTACTTCTCCTTTATGATGCTCTGCCAATATGTCAATTCTTTCTATTTTAAAATTGTGGTTGCTATTTATCTCATTTCTTTGTATTAATTTTGAATATTTGGTCCTTGGAACCTAAATTATTAATGTTCTTCCTTTGAAATTTTGTTGTCAGTGAAGCTGAATTTCTCTGTACTCTGTTGATCTGAGGAGGAATAAGTAAATGGCCGGGAAAACACTTTCTCCTTTTCTGTAGCAAGAGGGGAAGAATTGCACTGTGGCCGCCCAGACCGTAACTACCGTTCACAGCCCCTTTCACATTTATACATGGCCACACACCTAGTTTTTATTAGTGAAATGTGAGTGAAATTTCTATGCACTTGTTCTGGGTTA
>NW_007731700.1:145809-148616 GCF_000696425.1 Galeopterus variegatus
CACACACCTAGTTTTTATTAGTGAAATGTGAGTGAAATTTCTATGCACTTGTTCTGGGTTACGGCCTCTCATAGGTGGCTGTGCTCTTTATGGCCTTCATCTGGCAGAGTATAGACACTGACAAGGTTCTAGAGAAGGCAGAGCAGAGAAGTATGTGTCCCACATCACTGTGAAGAGAAGAGCCACCCTCCAACACCACCTGTTTTGCACTGAGAAAGAAAGAATCAATCGTGTTTGAGCTGTTAGAGTTGTGGATTTGAGTATTTTAGCCTAACATAACTAACATCTCTACTATCAATAAGGTGGGCCTTGTTTTATAATAGTAATAGTGGATCATGATTATATGTTTTGTGTTCTATCGAACATATTCAGACACTTAAATGTTCTTGCAAGCTACCTAGAAACCAACTTAAGTTCTTTAAGCCATGGATATAGAATTGTGTTGTGAACTGTGGCGTGCATTCTTCAGACTTCTTTCTGCTACAATGTGCAGAATAAATTGTGATCAAGTTTTTATCAATCTTATCCTGCTCCATGACATAATATACGGATATGTATTGAAGTCTTATATTTGCCCAATCACTGAACCTTAGATGTACTTTACAGGGGATCCATCTGCAGGAAAAGACATTTATTTTCACAAATATCCACAAATATTATGCAACATTTTTTTTTTATAATCAGATAATTTTTTTTTCTAAATTCCTATTGGTCTATGGAAATTTAATTTTTTTCATATGAGTAAAAGTTATCCTACCACTACAGCCTTCTCTGACGCAGAAGCTTATGGTCAGGCACATTCTGAGGAGCATTCTAGATACTTACATTAGGAGCTCTAACACTTAACAGTCGTTAATATTATTCACTCTCTTCTACTTTAGGTATATAGGAAAGGTGGCCTGTGCTGCAGGTATTTTGAATACATGCTATTTTCAGGAAAGTTCACTGTTCAGGAAGAATGAAGGGTAACGTTCTCTCAATTCAGCTTTTATTTGAATTTAATCATTTCTGTTGTTTTTTTGTTGTATGTTTGTTTGTTTTTGTCAATAATACTCTCTGATACTGACTGGGTAACCAAGACCATCAGTTATTGCCTTCCTCGGGTAATACAGAGAGTAGTGTTTAAAGAATGAACTGAGAAGTCTGAAAAAATTAATCTAGCTGAAGGCTGGAGCAAGAGACTTTTTTTTAGAGAAAAACTTCTCTCTTTAAAAACCAATTACCAAATTCTAAGAGCAGAGGAGAAGCAAAAAGCAGAGCAGGAAAGAAGGGCAGTTGCGTAAACCTACATACTTTCTCTTGAGCCTCTGAAGGTTTCCTCATAGGTTTTTCTGTCATTTCCTTGCAAGGAAGTCTCACCATTGGATCAGACCTAGAGAGGTCTGTTCTATATTTATATCAGTATGTTTTGTCGTTTTTTGTTCTCCGCTAAAATATTTTTCTCTGATCTGTAGAGTTAGACTAAGTTGGGTTCAAATTCCAGTCCTGAGGTTTTCTAGGTCTGTGGTCTTGAACCTCAGCAGGCTCACCTGTAAATTACAGGTGACAACATTTATTACAAATAGAGTTGCTCTGGGAATCAAATGGGTTACTGCCCATAATGAGCTCTGCTTAGTTCCTTGCTTATAGTAAATGCTCAATTAATGTCAGCTGTTCTTCTGTTTCTTGTGGTGGTTGTTTATAGCAAAAGTAGGCTTGCATAAA
Source organism: Galeopterus variegatus (assembly GCF_000696425.1). Lineage (NCBI taxonomy): Eukaryota > Metazoa > Chordata > Mammalia > Dermoptera > Cynocephalidae > Galeopterus > Galeopterus variegatus. The sequence goes on from NW_007731700.1 coordinate 147,514, forward strand.
TTCCCTTTCCTCCTCTTTTTCTTTAGTAGTTGTAACACATTTAGTCCAGTTTTTGTAGCATTGAGAACATTTTATATCTTGAGCATGACTCTCCTTTCTTTCTTGTATTCTATTTCATGGTAGTGATCCTATTTCCTCCAATGCCCAAGCACACTGGAAGGGATCATTGCTGCAACACACATTTAACTGAAATTTTTTGATGTTTTTTAAATGGTAGACATTGAATACCTTTTTCTTCTACTATTTTTTACAGTGTGTATTAGTATAAAATGGTAAGGAAAGTTTGGTTAAATGAAATCCCTGGGGCATATTCTGTGAGCTAGTTAGAAGCCTTATATTATTGAGAGAAAGAGAATAGTGTGATTGCCTAGACTGTGAACGTGAAACCAGACTGTCTGGATTTGAATCTCATCTCTGACTCTGAATGGTTGTGTGATCTTTTATGATCATTTCAACTCTCTGAGCCTCAGTTCTCCATCTATGAAATGGCCATGAAAATGGTGTCTACTTCTTAGGGCTGTTGTGAGGATGACATTGTCTGAAGTATGTAACGTGCTTAGATAGCACCTGGTTCACAATAAAGGTTCTATGCTTTGGTTGTTATTGTTTTGTTGTTGTTTTACTATTATTATTATTGCTCTCATGGGTGTAAAGCTTGATGAAGTGTTTGCTACAGTGCTTTGACTGTAGTATAAACTTTAAATAATGTGTGTTTCACATAGCATTAGGGAATCTTTTAAAATTCTCAAGGGTATAGGGAGTAGTGAGATCAATGATTTTCATTTTAAATATATAGCACTCTACCTTCACTCTGGCTTACCTGATGAATCAGGTCAGAGAATTTGATTTACCTGATGAATCAGATTCAAGTAGAGCTACTGGAGAATATTGTTGTAACTCTGAGCATGACGAGAAGATAGTAGTGTATATTGTAAGCTACAGTTTATGATAATGAAAAGAGTGGAAAGAATTGAGAGATATTTAAGAATCAAGAGAGAGAGGGATGGAAAGGGAAGGAGAGGGAGGGAGAAGGAGAGGGAGGAAAAAAAAACTCTAGGAGTGAAAAACAAAATCAGGAGATTGTTGTGCACAGGACCCAAGGA
>NW_007731700.1:148721-151682 GCF_000696425.1 Galeopterus variegatus
AAAAAAAAACTCTAGGAGTGAAAAACAAAATCAGGAGATTGTTGTGCACAGGACCCAAGGAAAGAGAGAAAGAGAGAGATAAGCCAATTTAGGGCAGGGCTAAGGAGTAAAAGGGCAGTGAGCAAATGAACACAAGAATAAATGGCTCTACCAAGAAACATAGCTATGAAGGGGAGAAGAGTGACCCGAACAGGGGTTAAAATGCACACGAGTGGTCAGAATTTTAAAATGGATTAATTGATTAGCATTCTTACAAGGGGGTTGCTTGTGTATTTAAAGCCAATAGAAAGGCTCTAAGAGAGTTTAAATATTCTGGAGAGAAAGGTTATTAGAGATGGTGAGAATCTCACAAAGGTGGTGGGGATAGGCACAGCAAACAGGTGCAGAAGGTGCAGGTGTGAAGGGTTCTTACAACAGGGGTTCTTAACTGGGAGTGACTTTGCCTCTCACCTCCTCCTGAGGACATTTGGGAAATTCTGGAGATAAGTCTGGTTGTCACACTGGATGGTGGTGCTATTAACATATAATGAGTTGATGGCAGAGATGGTGGTAAACATCCTACAATGTACAGGACCACCCTCCACAATGAAGAATTATTCAATCCAAAATGTCAGTAGTGTTGATGATGAGAACCTATGTACAGAAGAACAGAAAACAACTTCAGTGTAAGAGAAAGGAAGAATAGAATAGGAAAAGAAGGAGACAAATTTATACGTTCAGCATTAAGCATATATTGAGTGCTCAATAAATATTAGCCATGATTTTTATCATGTGATTAGAGTATGTCCCTAGTTGTGTGGATACCTCCTAGTAAGACCCAAATGATGGCCAGTTTAATAATAGGCTGTTAACTGAGTTTGTTAAAGAGTTGTTAAACTTTATTTTTACAGTGTGAAGTTTGAATTCTGTAGGTGCTCTCGACCCCCCTACAATGAATTCTACCCCTTTTTATTAAAAAATTTATAGACACCATCTGTGTCTAAGTCAGTTAAATTAAGTTGGAGACACCTGATAAGAATAAATTGGATTAGTTTTTCTCAAACAATATTCAAAGAATTATGGCATAGTGGACAAAAACTTATGAAGCCTATCTTTAACCCCCGGTTCTAGCTAAGTGATTATAGGCATGTTACTTAACCATGGAAAGCTTTAGTGTCTTTATCTGTAACTTGAAAATCGGGCCATTTTTCTCACAAGTGGCTGTAAGCATCAATGGTCAACACAGGGCTTGAAACATACTGAAACCTCAGAAAATGTTAGTGATTGATGCTGCTGCTGATGATGATAAGGACTTCATTTAGGCTCACTAAGCACATTACAAAATATTCATTGGCCAAAAATGCCTACTGTGGAATTTGGGCATGTACAACTTTTTAGGTGTTCTTGGTAAATGAATAAATATTCCTTGAATCCTTATTTCCACATCAAGTTTTTAAGTTCATGAATCTAAAAATCAGAAATTGATTATTTGCCTCTGAATCTTATAAAATTAGTTTTCCTGTTTAATAATAATACTATTTCTATTATGATGAACTCATAGACCGATGTGTAGCAATGCCCAGAAACTTATTGGCATTAAGTAGTTAAGTTTTATTGAAACATTAAAAAAAAAAAAAAAAAGACCTCACAAATTTTCAGCCTCACTTTGTTAGAAGAGTCTTTGTAGAAGTGTTTGTTTCATTTCCTTCTTGTGATAACAAAGTGTAAAAGAGCAAGAGCCCCCATGAGCAGACCTGGTCCCAAATCAGAAGGATTAAAAATACACCTGCAGTCAGATAGCAAGACTAGAGTAAAATGGAGACAAATGGAGAGGTACGGGCAAAAGCTTGTGCTGATATTCTTAGCCTCCATTGCAATCTGCCTTCTCAATCTTGTATTGATCAATGACAAAATTATAAAGTGTAGCATAGTGCATAGCTTATTTATTTCCCCCTTCCATTTGATAATAGGACCCCTTTAACTGTTGGAGAGTTACCTTTCCTCTATCTAGTTGTGTTAGAATTTAAGTCAAAGCATTCTGCCTTCTCTTAGAATAGTTTCCCAAATTAGGCCAGATATTTTCGTTTGGGAATTTGAGCCTTTACTAGAGTTTCCTTGATTCTTGTCCTTTTCTGAATCCAGCTTATTAGTCCTATCTTTGAATCTGTGTTCTGTGACAATCTTCTAGTAAATTTCTTATCTTTTGTGGTTATTCAATATTGGTTTCTGTTGATTACAACTAACAAAGTCTTAACACACACAGTACTAATACTAAAGGCTATATAAAAATAATTTAGGGAGTGACTGGCTAACAACTAAAATTGTTTAGCAGTTAAGGGATAACAGGAAAGTTCTGCGTATAATTCTTAAACTCTAGACAAGATCATCTATGTCTTTAAAAGATTTCAGTGAATCTTTTTATTTCCATCAAGATATGAATATCTCACTCACTTCCTTGCAAATCTTTTCCATTTTTCTAAGACTGTTTTGCTTGGATCAGAACTTTATTCAATCAAACAAGATACATTTTTGTTGAATGAACATATTTATTCTAATGCTTTCAGTTTGCAGTTGCCAGAAAAGGAACTCAAACTAACTCATTCATAAAAATAGATTGGGCTGCATGCTCTCATCTTTCATCATTGTGTTCAAGGTAGAGTTATGTTTCAATTTTAAGAATGAAGAAAAAGGGCCGGCCCGGTGCCGCACTGCTATAGTGCGCTGCTTGGGAAGCGCGGTGGCGCTCCCACCGAGGGTTCGGATCCCACATACAGACCGGCCGCTCACTGGCTGAGTGAGGGGCGGGAGCAACACCGAGGGTTGTGATCCCATGGCCATCCCGGTCCGGTATGGGCGCGACACTGAGGATTGCGATCCGTTGCCAGTCACGAAAAAAGACAAAAATGAAAAAAAAAAAAATAATAATGAAGAAAAAGATTCTAAAATAGATAAATTGGTATTGAAGAATTCCTGTATAATTTG
>NW_007731701.1:0-17708 GCF_000696425.1 Galeopterus variegatus
TGCAGCTGCCGTAACAAGTTTGCACCAACTGGTGGCCTGAGACAACAGAAGTGGCTCTCCCGTAGCGCTGGAGCTGTCAGCAGGGCCCTGCTGCCTCTGCAGGCTCTGGGCAAGCTCCTTTAGCTCTTCCGGCGTCAGGAGGCTCCTGGTGTTCTTGATTTGTGGCCACGAAACTCCAGTCTCTGCCTCCATCTTCACGTGGCCTCCTCCTCTGTGTGTGTCTATGTCAAAATTTCCCTCTTCTTATAAAGAGTCTGGTCATTAGATTTAGGCCACCTGATTATTACTTGATTACATCTGCAAAGACCCTATTTCCACATTCCCATTCACAGGCATGGGGGGATTAGAAGATGGATGTGTTATTTGGGGGGCCCTTCACCATCTCACCAGCCCCTGAATTAGCCCTCCACCCAAGCGGGGAGGTAGGAAGGGGCTGGCGGAGGGTGAGCCTTCCGATTTCTTCCCTGGGGGAGGCTGCCCCACTTCTCGGGAGGGGGACGTATGGCTCTTTGGAGGTGCCACCAGGAGTGGCAGGAGGGGTGGGAGGAAAGTTCAAGGTGAAGGGAAAGCAAAAGCAAATCCGAGTGCTGTTGTGAGAAAGCTGGCACCTTCATGGAGGTGAAAGTCAGTCTCAAGGGCAGGCCGAGGTGGCAAAAGACTGCTGGGAACCGCGGCGCGGTCATGGAAGTCAGCTGGGATGCCTCGCAGGGACAGTTCACTGGCTGTTTTGCTTCTGTAGCTGACGGACAGTCAGGGCTGGAGTTGTGGTCGTGCCATGGTGAGAACTGGGCGGATTGAATCGGGTTCTCACAGCTCAGCATGTGACCGGACCCCCTGACTCCAAAGCCGTAGCTCTTGGCTGCTGTATTAGTCTCCTGTCGCTGCCACAACAAATGACCACACACTCAGTGGCACGACACAACGGGAATTTATTCCTTTTCAGTTCTGAAGCCAGAAGTCCAAAATGAGTCTTAGGGGGCTAAAATCAAGGCACCTGCAGGCCTGGCCCCTTCACGGGCTGCAGGGCGGATCCTTCCCAGCGTCCTCCAGATTCTGGTGGCTGCTGAGAGTGCTTGGCTCATGGCCGTGTCACCCCGGTCTCTGCCTCTCCTCTTCTGTAGTCAAATCTCCCGCGGTCTCCCTCTTATGAGTCTTATGATTGTGGCCATGTCACCCCGCTCTCTGCCTCTCCTCTTCTGTAGTCAAATCTCCCGCGGTCTCCCTCTTATGAGTCTTATGATTACACTGATATGATTACACCGGATAAACCAGGATCATCTCCCCATCAACAAAGTCCCTTTTGTCACATGAGGTTCTGGGGATTAGGACGTGGGCATCTTTGGGGGCCATTATCCGGCTGACCCCAGCTGGAAAGAGCCTGTGGGGGCAGAAGAAGGAGGTGTGTGCACTTATGGGGCACAACGTGATGTTTGATGTATGTACACGGGGCGGTACAACAAAAGCCGATTAACATCGATCACGTTGTTTACCTTTCATTTTTTATGGTGAGACATTGGAAATGTTCTCTCTTTGTTATTTTGAAATATATAATATATTATTATTGACTATAGTCATCCCAGTGTGTGATAAATCTCAAAATCGATTCCTCCTGTCTATCTGAAACCTTGCGCCCTGTGATTAACAACTCCCCAACCCCTCCCTCCCCGTCCCCAGGCTCCAGTGACCACAGTTCCACACTCTACTTCTGAGTTCCACTTCGATAGAATGGTCAGAATGCGCATATTTGGGGTGAGCTGTTGAGATCCAGTGTGGGGACTGAGAGGCTGGCAGGAGGGAGGCGTCCTGTGCTTAAGGCAGGACCAAGAAAGCCTGAGCATGAAGAGCCACGCAGATGCTCTCTAAAGACCCTATCAGTGCCCTGGATCGCCACGGCCATCACGGCCACAGTCGCCACAGGTATTAATGGAGCCTCAGGACATGCTGGGCGCTGGACAGGCTGACCAGCCGCCTCGTGGGGATCACAGTTCCCTGGGCATCATCCCTGGGATGCTTCTGACTCAAGTCCACACTGCCCAGCAAGGTTCTTCTGGAGTCCAGAAGCTTCCTGCCTGCCTGCGGAAGCCCCTTGGACTGCCATGGGGCTCAGGAAATCTGAGTAGCCCCCGTTCATTCATTTACTCATCCATTGGACAGTATTGATCAGAGCCTACTGTGGGACTGGTGCTCTGCTAGGCTCCAGGTGCTCAGAGAAAAGCAGGATGGGCGTGGTCCCTGCCTCTCGGAGCCTGCAACTAGTGACGAAGAGGACAGGAAAGGGTCCAGGCAACTAGAACAATTTCCACTTGTGGGCTGTGCTATGAAGGACACACATACGGGATGAGATAGAGCATCCTGGGGCTGCCCTGGATGAGGCATCGAGGAGAGGAGGCCGCCGCTGCAGAGATGAGGAGAGGGGACCAGCCGGAGCAGCGTGGGCCGCCGTTCCAGGGCTGGGAAGGGCTCAGCAAGTTTGAGGACCAGAAAAGAGGCCCCTGGGACAGGAGAGCGGCCACCAGAGAGAGGCGGAGGCGAGGGGAGAGCAGGGTGTGGGCACCATGTGCCCTGTGAGGAGCTGAGAATCTGTTTCGAGGCAGCTTGTAGAGCAGCAGGAGGAGCTGACCTGATCCTGTTCTGGAGAATCGCTGGGGCAGGGAGAAGGGACAAGGTGGGGAGGCGGCAGGAGGGGGGGGGCGTGGCTCTGGCCAGGCGAGGCTGGTGGACGTGGCGTGAGGTGGGGGGGATTCGAGACATAGTTGAGGGAACAATCCACAGAACTGCCGACAGGGCTGGGAGAGGGACATGTCCACAGGGGTTCCTGAGTTTCCAGCCCATGGTGGCATTTACTGAGCCCAGGCTGGGTGACTGCAGTGTCCACCTCACCCAGAAAAGAAAGGACAGCCCCAGGATCCTTGAGCGTGTGATGTGACCCAGTCGGTTCATCGGGTGTGAAAGAGGCTTGCTTTTTCTCCAAGTTAGAAAGATGATGGAAGCTCGTTGTAAAAGAAAAGGAAAGGCAGGGGAGAGAGAGAGAAAGGACGCACGCAGGAGGGGAGGGGAGGGGACGCAGGAAAAGACTGAAAAGAGAAGGACAGATAGAGGGAGGGAGGGAGGGAGACTGAAACGTTACAGAAGAAACAAGTGGTGTCCCCCAGGTGAGGAGCAGGTGCAGTGTGCTCGGTTCTCTTCCAGGCATTTCCTTGTGTGTGTACAAGCACAGGCAGGTCCATTTAATGGCATCCCCTTGCGTCTCGAACACTCCAGGTCCTGGGCCCTGAAAGGAAGGGGGCTCAGGTGATGTCCCTCCCAGGTGTCAGGCTCTGGGCTCGGGCTGTCCCATTCGGTCCCCTCGTTACCCCTGCCAGGGGACCAGCTCACCCTCATCTTTCTGACAGGGAAACTGAGCCTTGGAGAGATTAATTCATTTTCCCAAAGCCGCAGAAGGTGCAGATGGGATTGGGCCCAGCTCTTCTCTGTGGTCCCAACAAATCCTCCAAAACCAGAGTCTCCATCAGCAAAACATGCTTTCACGTATTAATCACTCAGTCATTCAATGTGTGTGTTTGTTCCACTGCTGCCCGGGAGGACCTGGGGGATGTGAAGATGAATTCTCCGTGGTGCCCTGCCATCTCCTACCGTGGGTCTCTGGCACTGCGTTGCACCCAGTGCATTATGAGGCTCCTTGAGTCTGAGACGTCGTTGGGGACAGAGAAGGGCTTCCACTTCTCTCGCAGCCATGCTCTTAGCACAGTGCCTGCTGCACGATGGATGCCCGGCCACACTTTGTCGGAGGGAGGGATGGATGCATGAGCAGGCGGGGGTACCCAGCCTTCAAGGAGCTCACAGGTGCATAGAGCAAGGGTTGACAAACCCCCATCCGTGGGCCTACTTTTATAAGTTTTATCAAAAGACAGCCACGCTCATTCATTTACATATTGTCTAGGGCTGATCTTGCAGTAGAGCTGAGTCATTGTTATGGAGACCATATGTACTTCATGGGCATGTGACCCTACAGTTGCATAGTGTCTCATGCTTAGAAGGGCGCCATGCCACCGTCTTGACCATCCGCCGTCACCATCTTGAAATTCTTACTAATTTTCTTACAAAGAAACCTGGGTTTTCATTTTGCACCAAGCCCCATTGATTGTAGCTAGTCCTGTCTATACAACCCACAAGGCCTAAAAGGGTTAGAATCTGGCCTTTTACAGAAAAAAGCTGGCCAACGCCTGGTCTGAAAAATAAGACAGGCACCTCCTGATTCATGACAAATTCAAGGTAGAAAGGGTCACATGCCATCTGAGGGGGCAGGCATGGTGTCTCAGGAGCTCAGAGGGCAGAGAAATCTCTCACAGCTGAGACCTGGGTGCAGCCCTTGGCACCTTGAGACATCCAGAGATTGGGTGGGGAGCAGCAGATGGGACAGACCATGAGGTCAGCTCGGACACCACCGTGCCAGCAGGAAGAGTCAACTTTACTTCTTCCCTGATCAATGCAAAGTATGTCAAAAGCCAGCATAAATTATTCATAGTGGAAGAGAAAAGGAGCAATTACGCATTGATTTCTGCCCACCCACCTGGCATCTGCTTTGCTGTTGCAGCCACAAGCTGCGCTGGTCTCCACTGCAGGAGAGGGGCGGCTTCAGGCACTGCTGATAAGGACAGACGTGGACAAGGGCACACACCAGAAGGAAAAGAACCCCAAGAGGAGGAGCAGGGAGCTAAGACATTTCTCCCAAAACGGACGCAGAAAGAAGTTCTGGTTTCCGCACAAGGAATTGGTTAAAATATCAGCACTTTAGTACCTAATACAAAAGACAAAGACATACACAAAAAGTTGAAGACACAGGTGCAGCCCGAGCCAGAAAAGCCCAAGCAGTGGGCAGTGGCCCGGGCCCAGCTGGGAAACGGTCTGCTCAGTAAATGTTTGCTGTGTCCACCAATGTACTGTTCTCAACGCATCCCAGACCAGGAAGGGGCAAAACAACAGGATCTAGGGGCCACACCGCCTTCTTGCAGCTGAGTGGCCGAACGTTGGGGTCTCTGTGGGACTCAGGCACTGGTAGGCACTCTGATGGCCAGGGCCCTGGGGGCCCGGGGAAGGCCAGAACCCCTCTGGGCTGAGCCTCCTCCTCTCTCCTGAGTAAGCTGTGCAGAGGTGCTGTCTCAGCAGCTGAGGGCTGTGACCCTCAGAGCCTCCCGGCAACTGGATGGGAGCAAGTGTCTCGGGTCCAGGTCTGCAAGAGGCTGGTGTCCACTCGTGCAGATTTTATCGACAGCTGATGGCCAGCCCAGTGACAGTGCCTGACAGCTGAGGGTCCAGAGAACAGCAAAGGCTAGTGGTGAGCTTGGGACCTCTCCACTCACTCCAACCCTGCTGTACCAGCATCCTGGGGCTGTCGTAACACATGGCCACAAACCAGGTGGCTTAAAATGGCAGGAATTTATTCTCTTACAGTTAGGAGGTCAGAAGTCCAAAATCAAGGTGGCAGCAGGGCCGTGCTCCCTCCAAATGACCTAGAGAAGAATGCTTCCTGCCTCTTTCTGCTTTGGGTGGCTCTTGGCAGTCCTTAGCATGTGGCCACGGGACTCCAGTCCCTGCCTCTGTCTTCACGTGGCCACCTCCTTCTCTTCCTGTGTCTCTCTCCTGTGTGTCTCTTATAAGGACACTTGTCAGTCGACTTAGGGTACACTTAAGTAATCTGGAATGATCTCATCTCGAAATCCTTAATTATATCTTCAAAGGCCCTTATTCCACATAAGTTCACGTTCACAGGTTCCGAGAGTTAGAACACAGACATAGCTTTTTGGGGGGCACCATTCAGCCCACTGGTAAAGGAGGCCCAGTAGTGACTCTTCCTCTTAGAGAATGAAGCCAGAAAGGGCTGAGACCCTCCCCCATCCACACCAGCTTGGACACTGGGCTGCACGTGGTTTGTGATGTGCTGCCTTTCTCTCCCAGGGGCCAGCAGCCACGTCTCAGGCACATCTGTGTGCTCAGCCCCTGAGGGGATGACTACACTTTGCAGACCCTTGGTAAAAATGTGTCCAAAGAACAAATGAATGAACAGATGGGTGCCTGCAGGATTCCTTCTCTCCCTCATCCATCACCCCTAGTCCCATCCATCTTCCCAAAGTGTGATGTGCTGCCTTTCTCTCCCAGGGGCCAGCAACCACGTCTCAGGCATGTCTCTGTGCTCAGCCCCTGAGGGGATGACTACACTTTGCAGACCCTTGGTAAAAATGTGTCCAAAGAACAAATGAATGAACAGATTGGTGCCTGCAGGATTCCTTCTCTCCCTCATCCATCACCCCTAGTCCCATCCATCTTCCCAAAACAGAAGTCCCAGCCTTCACAGGTGGACTGAGATGCAGATGGGGCTCAGAATTCTGGCCGAGGCATCTGGGCCTACTTTGCACCTCCTGATCGAAATGCGCAGGACACGGGAAGAAGGATGTGACAGGTCCCTGTGGATACTCAGGTCTTTGGAGGAGGTCTTTGGAAACAGGGGTCGGGAGCTCTGGAGGATGGGATAATTTGGATTTGGGGATAATTAATATATAGGGGTGGTTGGAAGAATGGTGAGACGTGATTACCCAGGAAGAACATACAAACCGGGGATGAGAGGGCCAGACTCGCAACCCTGGGGACCCACATTCAGAAAGCAGGGAGGGGAAAAGGAGAGAGAGGAAACTCAAAAGTGGAAGGGGGTCACAGAAGCTGAGGGAGGACCCGGGTGAACTTGGGGAAAAGGCATGTCTTTTAACGTAGAACAAGCGTGGATGTGAACCTGCCTCTACCGCATGTCAGCTGTGGGGCCCTTGGGAAGGGTGCTCCCTGGGGAGAGAGAGGAAACTCAAAAGTGGAAGGGGGTCACAGAAGCTGAGGGAGGACCTGGGTGAACTTGGGGAAAAGGCATGTCTTTTAACGTAGAACAAGCATGGATGTGAACCTGCCTCTACCGCATGTCAGCTGTGGGGCCCTTGGGAAGGGTGCTCCCTGGACTCAGCTAAAGCTCCTGAGAAAGTTGTTTGAGGACTTGAAATAATGTTCCCAAAGCACCACGTAAAGCAGCTGCCAGGAAGCACAATACTGCCAGCTAGAATTGCTGAGTGCCTACTAGGTGCTGGGCTCTCTGCAAGTACTTTACTACATAACAACTTGACACTCACATCGACTCCTGCGATGAGCACAGTGACCACCATTTGCAGGTGAGGAAACTGAGGCAGTTAAGATACTTGTGTACTGTCCTTTGTCTCATTCCACGGCGGAGTCTTGAATTCCAGCCCAAGGAGCAGGTGGGTTGAGCTGCTTCCCATGCTGTGAGAGAAGAGGTGGCAAGGGCGAGGATCAGAACGTGCTGTTGGGTGAGGCACTTCGGAGTTTGGTTGAAGGATGTCAACCGCTGGGACATGTTCTGTGAAGACTGTCCACAGAGGTGACAGAGCTGCCTTGGAAGAGAGACAAGGACACCGTCTGAAGGCCAGGGCTGCAAGCAAGGAGCTGCGTGCATTCCCCGTGGCCTTGGAAATCAGGACTTGGAGAGTGGATGTAAGTGATAAAGAGTCGTCAGCAGGTGTCAAACTGAACGGGAAAGAGCTGTCTAAGCATCACGATTCCAGAGCCGTGGCAGAAGGAATTCAGGCATTGACTAAAGCATGGAAGCGGGGGGAGCCTCCAGCTCCCTTCGGGCACCCAGACTCCATGGAGAGCGGATGCGTTGGCACGTGCCACCCCAGCCTACGTGTGACAGTGGGGGAGCAGATGCTGACCTCCATGCCCCTCAAATCGCAGCAACATCACATCACATCACAGCTCCGTGCATCTGCAAAACTGCAGACTTCGTGAGTGCCGTTTTACAGCTGCAAGTAGAAGACCACAGCAAGCTGACATTTCATGTGCAGCGTGACCCGGTCTCAACAAGGCCAGGGCTTGCTCCTCACCACAGCATTTTCTCTTTTTACTCAATAGTCAGCATCTGGATTTACATAATTGATTTTTTGGCGGGGTATTTCCACATGCAATATTGAGATTTGAAATTTAAATTCGCACACACCTGGCTGTTTAGTCTGAACCTCCAGCCATGCACACATGTTTAAGGGATTGTTCAAATTGACGCGTTTCATCCAGATACTGTGTAGGGACTGTGTAGAAAAGGCCACGTGACTGTCGTGAAAGGAAGGTGTCAACTCAGGTAAAATAACAACAGCAAAATAATAGCAGTAGGTGTTTGTGTGAGCTCGTGGGGGCAGGAGTGTTTGCTATTTGGTAGCCGTTGTATCCTCAGCATCTACAACAGACCCTGGCAGGCAGGTGGCTGTCAGTGAAAATATGTCAAAAGACAGTACTTCCTCTGTTCTTCCTTCTCCACCAGTGGAAGGTACTGAAGGATTTTTTTTTTTAACCCTGCAATGTTGTCATTTCAAGAAAAAGGGACATGGAATGCCTCCTCAAGTTCCTGGTTGTTTTGCTGCTATTGGTTAAATGCATACGTCTTTAATTTTTATTTTTAAAAAGTTGACAACATACCAGTAGCAGCGAGCACACCTCATCTTCCAGATTTTGGTTCCTAAATGTCACTCTCCACTAGGAGGAACCAGGGCTCCTCACAGAAATGGCCGACCCCAAGGCTGAGGCAGGAAAGTACAGGATGAGACCGGAGCATCATATCGCACCAGAAAGCGAGGATGTGCTTAAAGGCCGTGAAAACGCAGCAAGAGGACGCAGGTGAGGCTCATGGTTCCGACCATGGTGCGGTACAGGGAGAGGACTCACGTGCCCCCTTCCCCTGCCTTAAACAACCAGAAAACAGACAAAATATATGAAGCAATGGCTTGCAAATGTTCTACAATAAACAGCTCAGGACTTTGATTCCTGACAAAAGTGAAGCAAACACCATAATTGCCCTGTCTTCCTTCCTAGAGGCAGTTTTTAGGCTGCAATGCAAGGAGGGGAACCCAGACAGCCCAGCAGTCTCACTGAGCTGAGGATGCAAGATCAGAGTTCAAGGAGGCCAAGGCAGTTAAACTTTGTGCAACAGAGTTCCTGAGAGGGGGGCATTGCACAGAGAGAGAGAAAGCTCCAGAGATCTGCAGAGAGGTGCCCTTGGGTCTTTGGACAAGTACTGATCTGCACAGGCATGAGAAAGGAACTACCAGAAAGCAGTAGATCCTACACTCCTGAGGGCTCGCAGAGGGCTGGGAGTAGCTCATGTTCCCACCAGCTGGAGTGAAAAGATCCCATAATACATAGGGCATCAGAAAGGATGTCATCTGGACTTGCACTATCAAAGTGTAGGAGCAAACCTTGAAAGGATTCAACTCATTCTAAGCAACTTAACTGCACATCAGTACAGAGTCTAATACTAATTACAGAATAAAGAATAAAATCTGGCACCCAGCAACATCAAATCACAATGTCTGGCAATCAATCAAAAACTAGCAGGCAAGCAAAAAGTGGGAAAATATGACCCATAACTAGGAGAAAAACATCAGCCGATAAAGACGGACCCAGAAGTGAGACAAATGATGGAATTAGAAGGAACGAATGCTAAAATGCTTAAAAGTGTGTCCCATGTATTCAAGCAAGTAGAGGAAATTTGAACAGATGGAAAGAATGAAAGATACAAAGAAGATCCAAATGGAACTCCTATAGTTGAAAAATACACTGAACGGGATTAACAACAGATAGTAAACTGCAGAAGAAAAGGTCAATGACATTGAAGACACAGCAATATGAACTCTTCAAAATGAAGGCACAAAAGACATTGGGAAACATACACAGAACATCAGTGACTTGTGGAACAAAACCAAGTGGTCTGATATGCATGTACTAGAAGTCCAAGAAATGGGGGTGAGGTGCAGGGAAAATTATTTGAAGAAATAATGACCGAGAGTTTCCCATTGTTAATGAGACCTATAATCCCACAGATCTAAAAACTTAACAAATTCCCATCAGAAGAAACCTGAAGAAAACACACTAAAGCACATCGTCATCAAACTGCTGAAAACAAGTTGGGGTTTTTTTGTTGTTTAATTTTTATTTTTTATTTTGTTTGGCAGCTGGCCAGGACAGGGATCTAAACCCTTGACCTTGGTGTTACAAGGCTGTGCTCTAACCAACTGAGCTAACTGGCCAGCCCCTTTTTTGTTGTTTAATTTTTATTTTTTATTTTGTTTGGCAGCTGGCCAGGACAGGGATCCAAACCCTTGACCTTGGTGTTACAAGGCTGTGCTCTAACCAACTGAGCTAACTGGCCAGCCCCAAAAACAAGTAGCAAAGAAAGAAATCCGAAAATCAGTCAGAGAAAATGAACACATAAAGAGAAGCAAAGTTGAGTTTAGCATACTTATCATCAAAGCACATCAAAGCACATCTTAAAAGATAATTGATCAGAAGACAGGGAAGCAACATCTTCAAAGTACTGAAAGAAACAAAGTTCCAACCTAGAATTCTACACTCAGCAAAAAATATATTCAAAACATGAAGGTATGGCCAGCCCGGTGGCGCACTCGGTAGAGTGCGGCGCTTGGGAGCGTGGTGGCGCTTGGGAGCGTGGCAGTGCTTCCGCCGAGGGTTCGGATCCCATGTAGAGACCAGTCCACTCACTGGTTGAGCACAGTGCGGGCACGACACCGAGGGTTGCGATCCCGTTACCGGTCACGGTGTGGGCGCGACACCGAGGGTTGCAATCCCATTACCGGTCACGAAAAAAGACAAAAAGGAAAAAAAAACAAAAAAAAACACACGAAGGTAAAGACTTTTTCAGAAAAACAAAAGCAGAGAGAATTTGTCACTAGCAGACCTGCACCACCAGAAATAAAAAAGGAAGTCCTTCAGGCAAAAGGAAATGATAACAGATCAAATGTGGACCTACACAAAAGGACAAAAAGCACCAGAATTAATACAAAATAATAAACTGTGGGTTAATATTAAAACAATTTCTCATTTTAATCACCTTAAAAGATAATCGTTTGTTTGTAGCAAAAATAACAAGGATGTATTGTAGGGTTTCTAACACACATAGAAATGACGACAGTGGCACGAAGGATGAATGGGAAGACAGAAGCACACTGCTGAAAGGTTCTTAAACTACATGCAAAGCAGTATGGTAGCATTTGAAGGCAGATTGTTTGGAGTTAAAAATGTGTATTATGAACTCAAAAGCAACCACTAAAGAAAAGTAAAACAAAACAAAAAGAGCTAATAATCCAACAGTAAAGATAAAATGGAATAAGAAATACTCATTTAATACCAAGAACGTACACACATGCATGTATGTATACATATATCAAAATAGATTTATACTCAACTTTGTTAACAATTACATTAAATGTAAATGGTCCACACACTCCAATTAAAAGGCAGAGATTATCTGCTTAAATAAAAAAGCAAGACTCAATTGTATGCCATCTACAAAAAGGACAGAGAAGTCAGCGTGAAGGTGCCACAATGGGCCAAGTCTAGAACGATTTAAACATAAAAATAAATAATGATAGTAATGGATTGTAACCCATTGAGTAAAATAGGAACCCATGAGTCCAAATAGAAATAAATAGTGGAGAAGGGCAGCCCTTCTTTACAACAGAATGCAAACTTATAAATATAGAAGGAAATCATCAACTGATTCCAAAGCAAGTATTAATAGTGAATTTTTGATGGGGAACAGGATATTTACATAGTCATAAAGTATCTCCCCATAAATTTCTTATTCATTACAAAGGTAAAAAACAAAGGCTGGTCTATATTCTTAAAAACTGTTAAAGTCACAAATTACAAAGAAAGGCTGAAGCTGCCCCAGATCAGTGGAGACTAAGCAGGCATGACAACTCAATGTAATGCTTGATCTTAGACTGAGTCCTGGACCCAGAAAAACAAAGCTATTAAGGACATTATTGGAAGAGCTGATGAAACTTGAATATAGACTATAGATTAAATAACAGTATTGTATTCATATAAATTTCCTAATTTTGATAAGTTCACTGTGGTTATGTAAGAGAATGTCTTTAAGAATAAAGAAATATATGGTGAAGTTCTTAGTCCCCAACTTATATGAT
Source organism: Galeopterus variegatus (assembly GCF_000696425.1). Lineage (NCBI taxonomy): Eukaryota > Metazoa > Chordata > Mammalia > Dermoptera > Cynocephalidae > Galeopterus > Galeopterus variegatus. Next base: position 12,051 of record NW_007731701.1, read on the forward strand.
TTAGGGAAAAAAAATAGCAAGTAGATATATAGAGATATAAAGATAGAGATAGAAAGGGGGTATGTGAGGATAGAAAGAAAGGGAATGATAAAGAAAAAGGGGAAACTCATAAACAACTAGTGGAGTGCGGTAAGGCATAATAAGCATTCCTGTACAATCCTTGCAACTTTTCTATATGCTTGAAATTATATCAATATAAAAAGTGACCAAAAAGACGAGACATGTACACTTTTTGAAATCCAATACTCAGAAACTTACCCTTCCTTTCTCATTGGTGGAAGTCTGACACAAATGTGCTCTAGAGGCAAAAATTTCTGCAACTGCCTGGATGTTAAAAAGCTCTCTCTATGTAGAAAGAAAGCAAATGTGAGGAATAAGTCTTTTTGAGAGCACAAGATCATCAGTACTACTTTAGGCCCTAAAATTTCACACTTAAGGACAACAGCAGAAGAACCAGAAAATATTCCAGGCCATGCCACCAGGACAAAGGCTCAGTCAGTTAATCAATTGATGAAGCTTCTAGTTCACCTGGGTGTGAGGTTAGACATCATTTACACAACTGATATTTTTTTTTTGTCAATATCACGTGAGAAGAATCTTTAAGGGAAGGTCTTTGCTTTCCAAGGCTCTCTGCCCAACATGCATGATCAAATGACAGAAAGAGAGAATGGAATTACTCCTGGAGACTTCGGGATTTTACAAGCACTGCATTTACAGGCAGTTTCTGGCTGGTGTGACGCTATTTGAAACAAATTGTATCTTTGCAGAACAAATGTTTTAAATAATAACCAAAGCCAGTTCCCAAAATGTGCTCCAGCTCACAGGAGTCTGCTTGAAACCTCCCTTGCAAAAATTACACTGAATGTAGGTATCCAAATTAAAAATAAAATAACTTTCCCAAATATTTTGGTGAAAATAGAAACTTTCCGTTTTATGAGATATTATTTTTGTCTTCCATCCGTACTCAAAGTAAAACAAAATATTAAGGCTTAATTCCATTTTATTTCAACTGTTTAGCTTTACCCCTGAACTTTTAGATAAACATTTACCCAATGGATGAACTGGTGGGTTTGAATTTTTGAAACATAGTAAACATTTTCCTATTTAATAATCTATCTAGTTTTTATAAACGGTATCAATTTATTAGATGGTTTAGCTTCTTTTAAGGTTGAATAAAGTTTAAGGTTCACACAGCATTTTTTCTAAAGATCAGTTTATTTTCTTTTCTTCCCCATCTTCCTTCAGAAATGGTTATAGAAGTCATCTCTGCCTGCACTCAAATTTAATCAGCTTTTTTGAGGTTAGGCAATGAGTGGGGTGTGGCTTATTGATTAGATGCACAGTTGAACGTCAGGAAATCCAAGCCTTGAAATCCACTTTGTCCTGGGTTCTTTCTCTCTCCGTCCGTCCCTCCCCCAGAGGCGGGTACTGGCGTGCAGTTGCCTTTCCAGCCGCTAGGTGCTGTTTTGTGCGTGCTGGAGACCTGGCAAAATTGGCAGGTGGTTTCAGCTCATCGGGAAATTATATACCTGAGGCTCTCGCTGCCACACCAGAAAGTCGACAGACGGGATCCTGGGCACTGTCGTTGCCAGCAGAAACTGGTTCTTCTTGAATGTCAAGGGCTATACCTGGCTTCTTTGAGTTTATATGTGTGTCTTGTGAACACCTGGGCATATGTTTTCCGGACAAGCAGGATGTATTTTCTTCCTGAACCACAACTGTTTCCCACAGCAGTTGCCACCAATGACGGGCTCTGATTGATTCCTGGTGGCTTATGCTGGGATTTGGCTGTGACACTTCAGAGGAAGAATTCCAGGGTTCACAAAGGAGCCCAGCTCAGCAGGGTAAGCCATGGCCTGGCATGAAATAGGATCAGGGATCTCAGCTTCCACTGCCAGCCCTTTCTACTGCTCCCCGAGTCACCCTATGGAGGCGGCAAGAGTCCTTGTGGTCTCATGGTCAAGTGTTCTGGCTTTGCGGTAGATAAACCAGGTTTCAAATCCTGACTCCCTGTTTACAGCTGAGTGACCTTAGACAGGTGACTTTGACTCCCCATACATCTGTCAAATGGGATGAGAGTCCTTGCCTCAAAGGTTGTCTTGAAGACGACCAGAACAGCCATACAAAGTGCTGGCCTGTCACAGGGTTGGCATGGAATAAATGGTGGTTGGTTGGTTCCTTCAGCGGGTAGGGATTTGAGCACCTACTATGTTCTCGGAACTGTGATGGACATGGGGGATGAATTTTAAGAATAGTCTTGGATTTAACTCACTAGGCAAATGCTAAAACTCCTTGCCTCAAAGGTTGTCTTAAAGATGACCAGAACAGCCATACAAAGTGCTGGCCTGTCACAGGGTTGGCATGGAATAAATGGTGGTTGGTTGGTTCCTTCCGCAGGTAGGGATTTGAGCACCTACTATGTTCTCGGAACTGTGGACATGGGGGATGAATTTTAAGAATAGTCTTGGATTTAACTCACTAGGCAAATGCTAAAAGCTAATGATAGAGAACTGGTAGGTTAGTTCAATTGGTTAGAACCTGATGTTGAAACACCAAGGTCAAGGGTTCAGATCCCTGTACTGGTCAGCCTCTCCCCCGACTCCCCAAAAAAGGCAATGATAGGGATAACTACTCAATGATTGAATGGATGAGCAATACGTCCACCTTGTCTTCTATGTATCTGTTTGCTCTCTGTGTTTTAAGCAACAGATATGGTACCCTAGGCTGTTCTAGAAATGTCTCCATGCCTGGAGAGGACATACTGCGTTCTGGGAAAATCGCCTGACTCTTGCCTGGATATCTGCCCCCAACATGGTCCCTTAACCTGGAAACCCCATATCAGGGTGCAAATTACCTAATGACAAAACTAGCCTAGTCCTCGAACCCACAGCAGCTGTGATAACACACCTGTTTCTGTACCTGTTACAGGTGAAGTGAATTGTGATGACTGTTGACATAGAAGCCCTGGGAAGCCCTGGCTGGGCCCAGATCCTCTCCCACAATGGTGGCAGCTCCAAATGCAGCTGAATCCACCTCCCCACTTACTTGGCCTCAAGGGACCACTGCTCCTGCTTGTCCCTTCACACAGAGCCCCTTTCTCTGTCCCAAGCCCGGCCCCTGGCTCCTGCCTCCTGGAGCCTTCTCTGACCTCCGCCCCAGGTGCTTTTCCCTTTGTCTAATGCCTCAGCCCCACACCTGCCACCCACAGGGGAACTGCTGGCCCACTGTGGATCTTCTCTCCTGGGCTGGCGGCCCTCTAAGCATCTCCTCCTGTCTCCTGGAACACTGAGAACAGTGCACCCTGTAGGTGCCTTGCAGATGTTTAATGCTTAAATTAATTCCTGCTGCAGGTTCGTGGTTCGACCTCACCTCAGGGGTAGTTAGCTTTGAAAGGCAGGAAGGACATGGTGTTCGAAGGCAGAAGACCTGGGCCTGAATCTGCTCTGCTGTTCGCTAGCTGGGTGACCTTGGGCAAGTTCATTCTCATTTCTGACCTCAACTTCCTCATCTGTAAATGGGGATACTAGCAGGATTATGGGAAAAACAGAGAGGGGACAGCTTTGTAAATTCTTATGAGGATGGAGAAGTAATGCAATGCATGGCTGATAACCGATGCCTGCATTTACCTAAACTCTTTTGTGCTTCCAGAACCTACCATTGTCTTATGCACTTTTTTAGGTTTGGGGAAACTTTTTTTATTGAAGTAAAGCAGACATTTATAAAAAGTGCACAGAGCATAATCCCAAAAGTTTGAACAGCAAAAACTTGATGAGTTTTTACGGAGTGAATGTGTCTGGTGATTACCACCCAGATCGAGCCAGAGAACATGGTCAGCTCCCCTGAAGCCCCTTCCTGATGCACCCCCTCCCCAGTTATTTCCTCCCCACTGTCACTGTGGGTTCAACTAGCCTGTGTTTTTAACTCCGTGGCATCTGGCTTTTGCTCAACGTCGTGTCTGTGACGTGCATCTGCGCTGTGGCAGACAGCAGTCATTCATTCTCGCTGCTCCTGAGTATTCCGTGGTGTCAATATACCACAGTTCTCCTGGTGACGGACATCTGGGTTGTTTCCAGCTTGTGGCTATGATGAATAATCCTGCTGGGACCCTCCTGAACGGGGCTCCTGGTGAGCAAACCCGTGCCCTCCTGTAGGTTCCCACCTGGGGGTGGAGCTGTGGGTCATGGCCCTGCTCATGTGTAGCCTCGGTAGTTACTGCCAAACATTTCTCCAAGGTGGCTGCCAATCAAAACTGCTACCAGCAGCATGTGACATGTCCAGTAACCCTGCACCTCCCTGACACTTGACATTGTCAGGTTGCTCTTTGGGGTTGGTTTGGTTTTGCTTCAGGCCACTCTGGTGCATGTGTAGTGGTGTCTCTCACTGCGGTTTTAAGTCATGTCTCTCTGAGGTCTGACGGTGGCGGTCACTATTTCACGTGGGCCCATCGGGGGCCATTTTTGAAGAAGAGCTTTTATGAGATGTGTTTTTTTTTTAATTGGGTTGTCTTCTTTTCCTTTGTAAGAGTGATTTATATATTTCAGGTACAAGTCCTTTGAGGTTTATATGTATGTAAAATGTCTTCTCCCGCTCTATTACACACCTTTTCGCTTACCTGGCAATGTCTTTTGATCAACAGAAGTTCCTAATTTTAATGGAGTCCAATTTATCAGTCTTTTCCTTTGTGCTTGCTATCTTCTGTGTCCTGTGTCAGAAATGTGTGTCCATTCTGAGGTCACGAAGATAGCCTCCCATGGTATCTTCTAGATGCTTGATTGTTGGACTTCTTGCATCTGAAATTGGCTTTCTGTATGGTGGGAGGTGGGAGGTCAAGGTTCATCTTTCTCCTAGTGGCCGTCTGCCCACCCCATTGATTGAGAAGATGGCCCTTGCCCACTGTGCTGCAGTGGCGCCTTTGTGATGGAGCAAAGACCAGAATGTGGACAGGCTGCTGGGGGGCTCCTTGCTTTGATCTTTCCATTTGTGCATTTACCTGTCCTTGTGCTAATACTTCACTGCTTCTGCTATCGGAGCTTGATGCCCGACAGAACAAGTGTCTAACTGTTCCCTCAAGATTGTCTTTCCTATCATTGGTCTTTGGCATTTTTCCATATAAATTTTAGGATCAGCTTGTCAGTCTTCTCTCTTTTGAGTGCGCATGCGTGTGCGCGTGCCCACACACGCACGCGCACGCACGCACGCACACACACGCATGCACGCACGCACACACACACACACACACGCGTGCCTCTGTGTTTTGATTGGGATCTCATTGAATCTACAGACCGAGATCAATTTGGGGAGGACTGACAGTTATGGTACACTAAGTCTTCCAGTTCACAAACACAGAATGTTCCTCCACTCATTCTGGTTTTCATTTATTTCTCTTGGTAATGTTTAGTAGTTTTCTTTCCGGAGGCCATGCATCTCTTTTTTTGTTCTTAGTAATTTAATTTTTTTATGTTATTTAAAAAGGCATACGTTTTGGGGGTTTTCTTTGTTCGTAGCATATGGAAAACCAATGGACTTTTGAACATTAATCTTTTTTCTGTGACCTTGCCGAATTTATTTATTAATTCTGAGAGTTTATCTGGGTTTTCTCCATTCAAAGTTATGTTATTTTTGGATAATGTCAGTTTTATTTCTTCCTTTCCCACCCCA
>NW_007731701.1:18591-19843 GCF_000696425.1 Galeopterus variegatus
CTGTGACCTTGCCGAATTTATTTATTAATTCTGAGAGTTTATCTGGGTTTTCTCCATTCAAAGTTATGTTATTTTTGGATAATGTCAGTTTTATTTCTTCCTTTCCCACCCCATAGCTTTTTATTTATTTTTCTTGCCTTGTCACATTCCTAGCATCTCTAGTACAGTACTGAACAGAAAGACATGGCAGACATCCTGTTTCAATTCCCACTTCAGGGGAAAACTTTTTATTGTGGGTTTAGTCATTTCTCCTTAGTTTGCTAAGAGTTTTTATCATAAACAGGTGTTAAATTTTACCAAATACTTTTGCAGCACCTATTGAGATGATCAATTGTTTTTTCCTTTATTTTGTTAATTTTTAAATATTAAACCAACCTTACATTCCTGAAATAAATTCAGTTTAGTCATAACATATTACCCTTTTTAATGGAATTGGTTTGTTGATATTTTTGTTTAGGGTTTTTATATGTATGTTTTTAGGAGATATTGTCCCTTCTTGTAGTATTCTTTTCAGGTTAAAATTAATGAGGAATTGGTCCCAGCCCAGAGCCCACATCGCCCTTTTGAGACCATGCCTAGATACTCAGGCCCCAACTATTCCCACCCAGATGGCCCCCAGCCCACTTTCAGAGCCTGCAAAGCCTCCTCCCTGGGTTTGTGCTCTCAAAGGCAGATCATGGGCACATGATGGAGCCCAGTGGGTAGCTAAGGGGCAGCTGTTTGTGGGGCTGTGGTCAGACCTGGGATGTGCAGCTCCTCACGGTCCAGGATGGTACCAGGGGTGCTAAGAGTGGGGGGCAGACACCATCTCCCCAGCACTCCTTCATGAGCAGATCTCCAAGAGTTGGAGACTTCTAAATTTAAACCTGACCTTCTCTGTTGTATCAAGATATATTTTTCAGAGTAGGAAGATAGAAAATATTTTAATAGCTTGTTAGCTTGATTTACAACGTAAATATTTAGACATATGGCACACGGCCTCAGCTCTTACTAGGGGCAGGCCTGAGTCTTCATCATGCTTTATGAATTTTATTAAGCTTTTCAAAGAACCGACTTTTAGTTTTGTGTCTTTCTCCATTATACATCTGTTTTCTAGATCACTGGCTTCTATTCTTCTCTTTATGATCTGTCTACTTCTACTCTGGGTTTGATTTGCTATCCTTGTGAGATGCAGACTTAGATCATTGATTTCCAGCCTTCTTTTGAGCATAAATGCATTTAGAGCTATATAATTATCTCCAAGCACAGATTT
>NW_007731701.1:20811-23183 GCF_000696425.1 Galeopterus variegatus
GTAGCAATGGAAAGGTCCCTTTTTATCTCTAGTAAAATGTATTTTGGAATCTCATTTACTTAATATTAGTATAGGTACACCAGCTTTCTTTTGATTGTGTCTGCATAGTATATATTTTTTCCATCCCTTGGCTTTTAATCATTCTAGGTCTTTACCTTAAATCGTGTCTTCTGTAAATGGTATAGTCAAGGTTTTCAAAAATCCAATCTGATAACTGTCTTTAATTGGAGTATTTAGCCCATTTATATTTATTATAATTATTGATATATATTTGGGTTTATATCCACTATATTACTATTTGTTTTGTGTCTATCCATTTGTTTTTGGACTTTATCTCCCTATTTTTGATTAATTCTTTCTTAAATTACAGTTTCTCTTCTATTAGCCAGTTAGTTACACATTCTTTTATTCTTCTTCTGGTGATTGCCCTAGAAATCATCACATGCATCCCTGACTTGTTAGTCTTTCTTACAACAGTGCTTTCCTCACTTTGGGGCAATGTAAGAACCTTTAACTTTATTTATCCTACCCCCTCACCTTTTGTGTTATTTTCATATTAATTTTTCTTGTATTTTAACCCCCACAAGACATTATTATTGCTATTTTAAATCATCAATATTCATTTAGATTTGCCCACATATTTACCCGTTCCAGTGTTCTTCATTCCTTTCTACCTTATTATACTTCTATTTGGGATTATTTTTCTTCTGTCTAAAACCTCCCTTTAGTATTTCCTTTAATGCAGCTCTGCTGGCAAAGAATTGTCTTAGCTTTTGTTCATCCAAAACAAATATATTTTACTTTTATTTCTGAAATATATGTTCTCTAGATATGGAATCCTGAGTTGGCAGTCATTTTCTTTTAGCAATTTAAATACATCATTCTATCGTCTTTAGCATCTATTGTTTCTGTTGGTAAGTCAGCCATTCCCCTTATGGCTGATCTTTTGCAAGTACTTGTATTTTTCTCTGGCTGCTTTATTTTTTTTTCCCTTGTCTTCTGTTTTCACCAGTTTTGCTATGATGTGTCTCCATGTGGCTTTCCTTGTATGTATGATGCTTGGGGTTCATAGAGCTTCCCATGTTCATCACTAAACATGGCCTGATGTCTTCAGTCAGTTGTGGAAAATTCTTGGTCAGCAGACTCTTTTCAAATATTGCTTCTGCCCCATTCTCTCTCTTCTCTTTTTCTGGAGCTCCGACTGCACAAACGTTAGGCATGTTCAGCAAGACTTGTATGTTTCTCACGGGCTTTTCTGTGATTTATGTCTTTCTTTCTCTATATACCTTAATTTTAATATTTTCTACTAACTTTTCAGTTTACTGATCTCTTTCACTCTGTCTAATCTTCTATTATACCTGTCTTTTGAATTCTTACTTTTGGCTTTAGAATTTCCATTTGATTCTATTTGTAGATTTCATTTCTCTAGTGAAATTATCCATCTTTTCATTTATTTCCTTCAACATGTTAATGGATGTGCCTGATGACTCCAATATCTGGATCTCCTTCTGTTGTCCTTTGATTTTTTTGTTTGTTTGTCTGTTTTCTTGACTCCTAATTATTTGACACTGCTTTCTGGCATGTGTACATCTTAACAGCTGCCTACTGGAGAATCATTTATGCTTTAGATGTCTGTACACACAGAGGAGTGGCTGTGCCAGTTAGAACTTCAGACCAACAGCAGAGGAAAAGTCTGCTCTTGGGATCAAGCAATCAGGGGAGTGTCCCTGCCTCTGTTGCTTCCAACTGTGTGACCCTGAGTAAAACACAGAAACTCTCAGGGCCTCGGTTTCCTCATCTGTAAAATGGGTCTAATAAGACCTGTACCATGAATCTCATAGACTTTGTGGGAGGATAAGTGATAGGATGAGAAGCCAAGGGTGCTTTGAAAATAAAGTGATTTCTTTTATCATGAAAATGCAATAGTGATGAAAGATAGGGACAAATTTAAGACAAGAGCTATTCACTGTCCCACACCAGCAATAGATATTTACAAATAAAATAGGATGACTGAGAACTCATGTGTAGTGGTGCTGCATGCTCTGAAAAGACCATGCTGGGTGAGTTAAGGTGGAGTGTACAGAAGCTGACTTCTCTCTGGAGCCTTGCCCAGCATCCCCCACTCTGGACTTCCATGGGCTCCACACCTGTCTTGCTAAGGAGTTACTTTCTCATGGCATCATAGTCACCTGTGTACACATCTGTCCTCCATAAAACTAGGCAGCTTCCCAAAACTACCTGCCCTCTGAGCCCCCTGGGGACTGTTGAGCATCTCTGAATCTGAAGCCCCAGAATCTGTATTTTTTAAAGCTCCCCAGGTAAAGCAGAGGCTATCTTGACAAACATTTTGTAAATATTAAACTAAACACTGA
>NW_007731701.1:23835-30037 GCF_000696425.1 Galeopterus variegatus
TCCCCAGGTAAAGCAGAGGCTATCTTGACAAACATTTTGTAAATATTAAACTAAACACTGAACTCACCTGGGGTAGGAAATATATACTGTCAGACATACCACAGTGTGCCTGACACTGTATGTTTGTTGAATGAAGCAAGGAGGGGTAAGGGAGCATTCTGTAGGAAAACCAGGATCCCAGCTCCACAGGCCCAGATCCGTAACCCTATCAGGACAATCTCAGCCCCGCCATGGTCTGGTGACCAGTGACATTGCAGCAAGAGCATGCATTTTAGCTCAGCAATTTTTGCCTTTCTTAAAGATAAGGTTAAATTTATGTTAATCGAAGTCTTATCACACAGGTTTTGCCCTTTGCTGGGAAGCCAAGCAGTCCCCAAGTGTCTCACCCACTATTTTCTTGGTGTCTCATTACACATGATAATGAATGCTGATGTTCTAAGAGCACCATTGTGATACTCTGAAGAATGGGGATTCCAAATCCTACCCGCCTACTTCCTCAGATCCCCCATTTGTTCTGGAGAAATATGACCCAGTCAGATCAAGTCATTTCCCCCCCCTCTTTTGGTCATCTTTTGATAAGTCAAAATGAGGTCACTGCCAGCACCAAGATAAGACATCGAGGGGCCTGCATCGGCCCCGTAGGGCATATTCTTTTTCCTCTTTTCTTAGGGATTCTGGTCTTTACTGTTTCTGAATCTTGCTCTGTTTCCCTTGCTCTCACTTTCCTTTCTCTTTTTCTTCTGTTCCTTCCTTTTCTTTGACTCTTCTTTCTTCTTTATCTGGAAAAACACATTTTGACACTTCAGGAGTGAACTAGGGAGTGCAGGTGGGGGTGTGATTCACCAACATCATTTTTTCCCCGTCTCAGAGGTTGTTTTCAAGATCGGTGCAGCTGAGAGGATTCTCTCGCCGTGCTGGTGATTTATGGCTTGAGCATCAGGGCGAGTTCTTCCTGTGCTCATCAGGGCTCCTTATATCATGTCGATGGGGTTGGAGCTCCAGCACCCAGCATTAGATCTGGCCCAGCAGGTGGGGGGTCTGGAAGCCTGTGCCCCTGGATCTGGAGCATGGTGACCTCTTGGCCAGCCCCACACTCTTGTGCGTTTCTCAAGAAGAGCCCTGAGGCTCTGCTTCGCCTCCCCACTGCCCTCCCAGTGCTGGTTCTGTGGCCTTAGCCACACAGATGAAAAGCTTCTTCTCCAGCGCCAGATGCTTCTTGAGGAACAGGTTTCTCGGTCCCCATGTGGCCCTTTGCTGGTCTCAACCTTTTTCTCCTTTGTTCTTGGTCTTATTTTTGCTCTGGAGAGATTTTTTCAGACGGATGCCCTGGACTGATATGAACTTTAAAATTGTCCCCTCCCCGCTCCACGACCAGACAGATGCCGGCCCCTCCCTGGTTGTGCTGGCCTCCAAAGTCAGGGCCACCGGCAGGGAAGCGCTGGGTCCATTTAGGCCAGACCAGCAGGAAATAAAGGTTTTCCTTGTTCCTCTTCCCCCAAACCTCGTCCTTTCCCCTTTCCCCCTGCTGTGAGAAGTTCTTCCCTTTCTCCACTTCCCCCATCCCTAGATGCTGGTTGCCCTGTCTACCGATCAGAATTATTTGGGAGAAGAGAGTCATGTGCACCTCAGTATGAATTAGATCAATAGTTTGCCTTTCTCAGTGTATTTGCTCTCTAAGTCTTCCTGGAGAATGAAAAGCCTCAGGCTGCATTATGGACATTTGGAGCCACTACAGGAGACAGGGGTGAGGAGCGGTGGGAGCAGGCTAATCTCAGAGGGAGTCTCTGCAGCTCCAGCAATCGTGCCCGCAAGCTGCTAACCCTGAGTCCTCGATTAGTTTGCATAGTGTTCACGCGCTGGGACAAAGGATTTTAAAAATACATGGTTGTGAGTGATTTGGAGCCTGGCCAAGGGCAGAGAGTAGAGAGAACTGGGGTTGCTTGGCTGGGAGAAGAGGAGATTCAGGGAGATTTATAGGATGGCTGACTCCGAGTCTCCGCTTTTCTCTTTGGAAGGAATAATTCTTTGTGCCTCCAAGCCTAGAAACAGGGCAGGTTTTGTGGAGTAGGTTTCCTTTGAGCCAGGCAGAGCTGCCCCAGGAGGCATCAACAGCCTCCAGAGATGATGAGGTCTCTGTTACACTGATTAGACTCTCCTGGGTTCAGCCATCGTTAGAGGAGGCTTTGCACTTTGCCGGGATTGTGCCAGATCAGATACCCAGGGGCCCTCAGCTAAAATGCAGCTCCTGGCCCCACCCCCAGCCTGCTGGAGCCAGAAGCAACGTGGGGATCATGTTCACACAAGCTCAGATTGCTTCAGTCCCTGCTGGAGACCCTTCAGAGCTCCTCTTCCCAGCCAGACNAGACAGATGCCGGCCCCTCCCTGGTTGTGCTGGCCTCCAAAGTCAGGGCCACCGGCAGGGAAGCGCTGGGTCCATTTAGGCCAGACCAGCAGGAAATAAAGGTTTTCCTTGTTCCTCTTCCCCCAAACCTCGTCCTTTCCCCTTTCCCCCTGCTGTGAGAAGTTCTTCCCTTTCTCCACATCCCCCATCCCTAGATGCTGGTTGCCCTGTCTACCGATCAGAATTATTTGGGAGAAGAGAGTGATGTGCACCTCAGTATGAATTAGATCAATAGTTTGCCTTTCTCAGTGTATTTGCTCTCTAAGTCTTCCTGGAGAATGAAAAGCCTCAGGCTGCATTATGGACATTTGGAGCCACTACAGGAGACAGGGGTGAGGAGCGGTGGGAGCAGGCTAATCTCAGAGGGAGTCTCTGCAGCTCCAGCAATCGTGCCCGCAAGCTGCTAACCCTGAGTCCTCGATTAGTTTGCATAGTGTTCACGCGCTGGGACAAAGGATTTTAAAAATACATGGTTGTGAGTGATTTGGAGCCTGGCCAAGGGCAGAGAGTAGAGAGAACTGGGGTTGCTTGGCTGGGAGAAGAGGAGATTCAGGGAGATTTATAGGATGGCTGACTCCGAGTCTCCGCTTTTCTCTTTGGAAGGAATAATTCTTTGTGCCTCCAAGCCTAGAAACAGGGCAGGTTTTGTGGAGTAGGTTTCCTTTGAGCCAGGCAGAGCTGCCCCAGGAGGCATCAACAGCCTCCAGAGATGATAATTCTTTGTGCCTCCAAGCCTAGAAACAGGGCAGGTTTTGTGGAGTAGGTTTCCTTTGAGTCAGGCAGAGCTGCCCCAGGAGGCATCAACAGCCTCCAGAGATGGTGAGGTCTCTGTTACACTGATTAGACTCTCCTGGGTTCAGCCATCGTTAGAGGAGGCTTTGCACTTTGCCGGGATTGTGCCAGATCAGATACCCAGGGGCCCTCAGCTAAAATGCAGCTCCTGGCCCCACCCCCAGCCTGCTGGAGCCAGAAGCAACGTGGGGATCATGTTCACACAAGCTCAGATTGCTTCAGTCCCTGCTGGAGACCCTTCAGAGCTCCTCTTCCCAGCCAGACATGCTCCTTCCCTGGCCCAGAGGCCTGCAGGCCTGGTGTCCCCCTCCTCCTTCTCTGACCTCATCCCCAATCATCCCCCTCACCCCCGGGACCCCTGTGCTCCAGCCTCAGGACCTCACCTGGATGCAGCCTCCACCTGGAATGTCCTCCCCAGTATTCTCAGGGCTGCCTCCTCTCATCCTTTGGTCCTCTGCTCAGATGTCACCTCCCCAGAAGGGCTTTCCAGGGCCACCCACATTGTGTCCCCCACCCGTGTCCCCATATTCACTGGCCTGCCACACTGTATTCCTTCTTCCATGGTGTCATCACTATCTGATATTCCTACGTATATGTCTCTTTACCTCTCGTCTTTTTTCGTCTGCCTCCCACCCCGCATGGAAGCCCTGTGGGAGCAGGGACTTGTCTGCAGTGTTGACTCCGTGACCCTGGCCCCTGCTCCGTGACTGACACACAGAAGCACTTGGTGAATGAGTGAATGTCCATTATATGAATGAATGAGTGACAGCAAGGCCAGGTTTGGGGTTCGCTGGCCCAGGTGGCTGGATCTGTGATAACTGTGACAATAATCAGCTATTACAAGTGATGGCCACTGGGCGGCCACATGTTGTGTGGCCACATGTTGATTTACTGTCTCCAGTGCTGAGCATGTTTTGGGTTCATTCCCAACATCCCGAAAGCCTGTCCTATTATTGAGACTTAGTTGGAAATGGAAGTCCCAGAGCCTACATGCCTTGTCCAAAGTCACCCTGTGTGGATGCAGGGACTTGGAAAAGGCCTGTGCCTCGTGCGGATCATCAGAGTCTCTGGAACGTCCTGTTCCAATGGATGAGTCGACCATGCTTAATAACAGTCCTCTGGACCATCCCTCCCACAAACATTTGCTGAGCACCTACTATGCGCCCAGGCCAAGGGCTCACTGTATCTCCCTCTCCTTGGTGACTCAGTGGGGAGGGGGTGGCCGAGGCAGCTTGGACCTTGGCCTCCCGGGAGCACCGGCACAACAAAGACTCCTGCTTCCCAAGGAAACTAAAACACTCTCGGGGTCAGGAGGTGGCCCTGTCACGTGACATGCCACTCCAAAGTGGATTAGAGGACCCCAGAGGCCACCCACAGCACAGCCTCACCCAGTAAGGCAGGAGAAGGTGTCAGACACCAGCTGGCCCTGAGAGGGCTGCTCTGTCCCAGGCCTGGACTCTGCCAACTGGACCCACAGATGCTGTTAGTTCAGCCAAGGAAATGCCTTCCCACCCTTATAAACCACCTGTGGAGAGCCCAAAACAAACAAGGGAAAGCCTTCAGACTCAGCAGGAGGCCAGCATGCCACTGTCATCCAGGGAATGACAGGCACAGCCGAGGTTTGCCATTGCTCATCTGCACATATGTTGCTTTACAGAGGCTCCCCTTGCCTTTAAGCAGAAAGCACCAACTCACAATATTAAAAATCCCTTTATTTGCATAGAAATGGAGTCCCAGTTGTCAAAGTCTTCCCTGGACTCCTCTGTCCTGAGAGGCTATGAATGTCCCCTTTGCAGCAAGGCCTGCCCTGGCCACCATGGGAAAGTGCCAGCCTCACCTTCTGGGCACTTCCAGCTCCCTCCACCCTGCTGAGGTTTAATCCATCCTAATTGTCCATGCATTATATATTCCACTCACATCTTTGCTGGTGGGCTGCCTGCCCCACCGTGCACGTCAGCTCCACCAGAGCAGGGATCGTCTGGGAGCTGAGGGAAGGTCTTGCTACTTGGTGTGGGTGGAGTGGGTAGGAAAGAGGGGGCATTTGGTTTTCCAGAAAATCTAATGTTGGACATAATAGTTCATATTCAAGGACCAGGGATGCTGAGTCTCAGCTTTTGGAAAGGGAGATCTGGGCTAGAGTCAGAGCGAGCGTGCCTTGCCACAGGGGACGGCATAGCCTGCTGAGCAATATGTGACCACGTGCGTGTGTTTGCTTGTACTCACTACCTCTGCAGCACGTGGACATCTGGGTTTTGTCTGCAGAAGCAAAGGACCTGAAAAAGCTGAGTAATTCATTGTAAGTCATTATGTGTTCTGCAAAGGCAGGTAGCTGCCACAGTCACAGAGGCTAGCCCCTCCCATGATCTCCCCTCCTTCAAACTCTTTACTTCCTAAGAGCAAGTGCCTCGGGGCCCAAACCTGGCAAGTAACTGGCTCAATTCTGTGCATTTTTCCTAGGTCCCTGCAGCACACTTCTGCCATCATTTTCAGGCATGAAAATCTGGACACCTCAAATCATGACAAAATAGCCTAGAGTTGACATTCTATCCAAAAGAGGGTGAGGAGAAGTAGAAAAAAGGCAAGAAAGAGAAGTGAATTTGAAGTACGTAGAAGGTGGTAGAGTCTACAGAGAAAAACCGAATCAGGAATGGGATGAGGAGGGGTAGAGGAATAAAAGAATGAGTGAGTGAGTGAGTGAGTGAACGAGTGAGTGAGTGAGTGAACGAAAAACCGAATCAGGAATGGGATGAGGAGGGGTAGAGGAATAAAAGAATGAGTGAGTGAGTAAGTGAGTGAACGAGTGAGTGAGTGAGTGAACGAGTGAGTGAGTGAGTGAACGAGTGAGTGAGTGAGTGAACGAGTGAGTGAGTGAGTGAACGAGTGAGTGAGTGAGTGAACGAGTGAGTGCGATAACTTCGTATAATGTAAGTGAGTGAATGAGTGAGTGAGTGAGTGAATGAGTGAGTGAATGAGTGAATGAGTGAGTGAATGAGTGAATGAGTGAGTGAA
>NW_007731701.1:35901-39813 GCF_000696425.1 Galeopterus variegatus
CAGCCAGCAGCTGTGACATTCAGATCCATACCCAGGCACTGGAGACAGGGCTTTAGGGAAACTGAGGTGTTCCAGTGCAGGCCTGGGGCACTCCCCACCACACCCCGTGTGCTGGGGGTGAGAGCAGCTCTCGCTGTGTTCACATACTCTCGGTAGCACAGGAGCCCTGAATTCCATCCCAGCTCCACAGCCTTGGGATCTCGAGTCCCCTTCACCTCCTCAGAGGACCAGGACCATGTCCTTATCTGTCAGAAGCTGTGCAGGATCTGAGGACATAACACGCAGCCAGAGCGGGGCAGGCTCAGAGGAATCCTGCAGGTGTTGCACGTCCCAGCACCTCTCCGAAGTGGCTTAGGCAGATGAAGGCAGTCGGCGGCGTGCGCGAGGTGGCAGCTCGCACGAGGTGGCAGCCCTTTGTTCTCTAGGAGAGCGCTGGCGAGAGGGACTTGCAGGGCAGTCTGGAGCTCTTTTTTTCTTTCAAGCCCTGGGAGGAAGAGTTTATCCAGTCGGCACCGCAAAGCTGTCTGTCTGAGAAGAGGGCCATCAGCCTGGCTGTGACTCTGTTTCCACATTGTCCCTCAGCAAGGTGGTCCCTCCTGCTGCAGGGAGGCCACCCCTCGTTGCCTGGGCAGGCGGGTTTTCTGAGGCCAAAGCAGCCATCATTCCGGGCATTAATGCTGTGACTTCCACAGGGTCACTGGGGAGGAGGGAGCAGTTGGAGACTCTGTCTGAAGCTCTTTCTACACCTCCAAAGAAAGGACCCAGGAGAGCGCATCTGTGCGAATCCACTCGCAGACAGCTGTGATCGCTGCAAGAACACGACTTAATATTTGTGAAGAGCTTAGCACGGTGCTGGCTCGTGTGGCTGCATGTTAAATAAATACACATAAACTGGGAAAACCTACTGTGCCAACGATGGGAAGGAGAGCAAAAAGTGCAGGAAAAAAGCTGAAAAACGGGGACGGTGGGGGCAGAGGGGAGCCTCCGCGCCTGCATGGAGCCAGGATGAGTAACACCTCCTGGGCCAGACAAGAAAGGCTTCCGGGAGCAGGTGGCGGGCCAGCTGGGCCAGCGGGCTCTGACCTACCCTAGGCGAACGTTTCAGTTCTTAGGAATTCTCAGAAGGCAGGGGTTGGGTTCACAAAACACATGAAGTATCTGAAAACCCTCCTATGGAAACTGAGCTCCTGTGGATTCCATTGGAGGGAAAACAGTCCCCCAGACGGAACTTCATGCTCTGGCTGTGTTCCAGAACTTCAGACTGGCGGTTTCCATGCCCGCGGAGTCTCCGATCGTCAACTGCCACTGGGCAGCCTCTGCCCAGGCGCTGACATCATGCACGGGAAGGAAATGACAGTGGTCTGGCCTCCTGCCCACCTATCTCTGTCATAAACTCCCAGGCATGTCCTCCCCGGGGATAATTACAATCCTTGTCACTTTTAGCACGTGATGTCATCTACCTGTGTGGCGTCCGTTTCTGTCCTACACGGCTGCTCACCAAAGCAGGGCCAGCGCAGGAGCGGGGCGGGGGCAGCCGTTGGCGCTCACAATGGCCTGAGTCACAGGCTGCTCACTTCCTCCATGCTCCTTTCCCTAGCCCGGGGCTGCCCTGCTGTGAGTCAGCAGCACTTATCAAGACCCTCAGAACTCAGAGGTCTGAGCTGGAGGGAAAGCTGCTGTGTGCAGGGCCGGTCACACCGAGGGATGGAGTAGGCTCAGTGGGTCTGTGCTGGGCTGGTGCCACCACCTCTGGCAACTAAGGGCAGCCAGGGGCACCTGCGGTTTTTTGTGTATGTGAAAAGAAACTAAGTCTCCTCCCTTCTACCTCTCTAATCCTGTGTGTGTGCACATGCGAGGTGTGTGTGTGTGTGTATTGCATTCATGGAGTAAGCTCTGGTTTGGAGCGGAGGGTCAGGGGACCTAGATTTAAATCCAGGCTTGTTCTTTCATCTGACCTTAAGCTAAGTGTGTCACCTCTCCAGGCCTCGGTGTGCTCATCTGTGAAACATGGGGTGGTAAAATTGGCCTCCCCGGTCTCCTGAGAGTGCAGCCAGGTAAGCCTGAGAGCAGTCATTCTCAGTGGGGGTGATTTTGTCCCCCAGAGGACCTTTGACAGCATCTGGAGATGTTTTTGGCTGTCACACTGGGATTGAGGGGAGAGGTACTACTAGCAACTAGTGGGCAGAGTCACCAAGAAGGCTACTAAACATCCTACAATACACAGGACAGCCCCTCATGACAAAGAATAATCCAGTCCCAAATGTCCGTGGTGCCCGAGGTAGAGAGCCCTGCCCTGGAGCTCCATGGTAGAAGAGGCCATTGCCAGATCAGTCCCCAGCCTGGGGCTTCCCCAGCCCGAGGCTCTCCCGGCCCACCCAGAAGTGGGGTTCTTCACACACCATTTAACAGGGGAGCTCAGTTCTTGTTTAGGTTCATGGTCTTGGTCTCCAGGCCCTACATCCCTATAATTCGGTGCACCTCTGTCTGTCTTGTTTTCTGCTCGTTCTGTTCAACTTTGCACTAAGTTGCAGACAGCCAGCCAGGGGATTGCTCAGACATGAGCCACGAGGCAGGGCAGAGGGGGAACTGTACCTTCCAAGCAGGCAACGCCAATGACGAAAACAAAATCCCGTTGGAAAGTCTCCCCTTTTGAGCCTGTCGGGCAGTCACTGTCCTGACAGCTTTGCTGGTCTGTGCTCCTTGACACTTCATGCCTGTGCCCCTGGTGACTATTAAAATATCAGCAAATATACAGGTGTCTGATGGTGCATGCCGTCAAACCACACTACAGGACCACACCATGGCAAAGTAGGGTGAGCTGTGAAGCCCAGAAACTCTCGTAATAAAATGCACCATTTGGACTAATTACACTGGTTTTTTTTTTACTAATTCATGAACAGAGAATTAATGCTGCTGATAAAATCTGTCCCTGTGGGTTTTTAATGATGAAAATCACTGAGTCAAAAAGCAGAAAATGCAAAGTTAATGCAACAGTTTATGGAGAAGGCCCATTTATAAGCAATTAGCGACTCAGAGTGGAGAGAGAGGATTTCCAATGAAATGGCCCATAGGAGACAAACAGGGGCAGGGAACTAGTGCAGTGAGTCACCTACAGGACAAAAGGAGCCTGTGAGCTGGTCCTGACTTGGAGGAATTCTCTTCTCCCTCCCCGATTTTGGGGAGCTATTGTTTTTACTCTCTGTTGGTCCCTGAAATTCCAAGATCCAAGAACCCCTGGCCCAGGCCACCAGTGTTTGGGGACAGAATTGATCATTTCTGGCCCATTCTTCCATCTGAGGCCCTCGCTGGGCTCGTTTCCTCTGCACCTACAGAAGCATTTCAGCGTTGTCCACCTAGACAAACTTGGGTAAGGGGGTAGAGGAAACAGAAAGCAAGAGAGAGGAGCAAAAAAGGGGCACGTACTGAATATGTGGCCACTTAAGTGATGGTTTATAGGTGAACAGATGTATTTTCATGGCTAAGGCATGAAACACAGCAACAAGAGGTGACACAGCTTTTGCAGTAAAGCCATAGGGGGCGCTGTCCAGGGAGGAGGTAGGGAGCTGCCACCTCCTAGGAGAGCGTCCCCCCACCTGGCAGCCAGCGTCTGAGCATTAAGCCATAAGGGCCACTCCAGCCCCAGGGCTGTCCCAGAGTTAACCGTCAAGTGTCTTATCTTAAACGTTTGTATCCAGAATCGACCAATTACATTTTTCGTCTTTTTTCACCAATTGTACCTTGTAGACTTCTGGAAGCTCCTTTGCCACTTGATTGTGAATTTAGAAAGATGGTACATTAGGGTTACACAACGTTGGTTGTTTACCAATCAGGATAAAAGGATGAAGTTACATAATCCTGTGTGTGTGTGTGTGTGTGTGTGTGTGTGTGTGTGTGTGTGTGTGTGTGTGTGTG
>NW_007731701.1:40419-42245 GCF_000696425.1 Galeopterus variegatus
AGAGAGAGAGAGAGAGAGAGAGAAATTCCTCCCAGACTGAAAACTGAACTTTTAGGGGCCGAGGCTATGAAGGACTGTTTCCGGTATGGATTTGGCCAGCCCAGGGCATGTCTCCAAACCTACTCTTGCAGACAAAGGGTCCTTTAGGACCACTCAGTGGCCTGTTGGCACAACCAGCCTGAGGACCAAGTAGCTTTTAGGTTCAAGGAATTTGCAAACTTGTGCCTACTTGGGGGAGTCCCATTGACAGGGAAGGGGAGGTCATGACAAGATCACAGTAGTAGAAACAGCAGCCACCACTGCCGAGCCCTGCGTGGTGCTGCAGACACACTCGATGCTCACGTGAGAAGTCAGGCTCTGTGAGGCTGAGAAGACTGGCACAAGGTCACCAGGGATGGAAAGTTCCAGAACTAGAACTAGACCGCACTCCATCTCCCCACACCATGCTAGAATCTACTCTTGGAACCATGGCATGCTGATGACATCATGACCTTGGAAGGCAACTTCATAATCACTTCTATAGGCTGGGAATTTTCCTAGGTCTCCATTCAAGCAATTATTGAGCATCAGCTGTATGAACCTGGTAGACAACCTGGTTGTCAAATGAGAGGGAGTGAAGGAAGTGGTGTAGTTGAGGTGCAGATAGGCTCTTTGGGCAGAGGGGAAGGCCTGAGTGCTGGGGGTGGGGGTGCAAATCTAGGACGACTTCCTGCAGGAAGTGGTATCTGATGCTCACCACGAAGAACTAACTGGATGTAGGGAGGAAGAGGAAAAGGAGACTTTAGGAGACTTGATTCCCACTAGGTGGGGTTGCCAGCATGGTTCCTGGGAGCCAAATCCGAGTGGGCTGCCGCCGGGGACCTGCCTCCTCCTTCTCCTGCAGGGACGGAGGCTTCAAGACACCCCCAAGCAGTACCTACTCTGTGCCGGTCCTGGTTGAGTAGGATCAAAGCCATGTCCCTCCCTCAGGGAGGCNCCAGCATGGTTCCTGGGAGCCAAATCCGAGTGGGCTGCCGCCGGGGACCTGCCTCCTCCTCCTCCTGCAGGGACGGAGTCTTCAAGACACCCCCAAGCAGCACCTACTCTGTGCCGGTCCTGGTTGAGTAGGATCAAAGCCATGTCCCTCCCTCAGGGAGGCAGTAGAGCCCCGTTCAAATGGAGGCTCCTCTGCAGGAACTGCTGCTCTGCCTCTGGGGACTGTTCCTCGGCCTCCCTAAGCCTGGGAGGACCTCTGCAAAATGCGGACCAGCATTCTGGCCTTGCAGGGGCTGTGGGGTTAAATGAGATGATAAACACTTACACTGTGCGTAAGGGACTCAGCACCCATCTGGTCACAGAACACTAGGAGTTCCATAAATGGGTGCCACAGATAACCTCAGGAGGCTCCAGAGAGAAGATTCCTGTGGGCTAAGACACTCCCACCAGGGGCAAAGGCAGCTGGAGAGGGCGGGTCTGCAGAAACCATAGGAGGCTCCCCGGAGGAGGTGAGAGCTGAGCGACGGCAGGACTGTGCCAGCCGGTGGAGAAAGGGAGAGGGGCAGAGGGAACACTCCCGACTCCAGTCTCAGAAGCTTCTGTCCCCTGCCAAGGTGACCCGCTGAGAAGAGCTCAGAGCTTTCTGTTTAAGGTGGGGACGCCTGGAAGTTTCTGCCTGGTGTGAACACGCACACACAGGGGGGCGCGCTCCCCCGGATAAAAATAAACCTTGGAGGGGCCCGCAGGAATGGAATACTTTCTTCCTGTGTTTAAATTTCTACGGAAAATCTGACCCGCGTGGCCGCCGCCCCTGCCCTCGGCGGGCGGAGAGCCTTAGAGCTAGAGCAGAG